>NW_009932255.1:0-41779 GCF_000696875.1 Nestor notabilis | reverse complement strand
ATATATTATTTATTTATATAGTTCTACCACCACTTAATATTTGCAGCAGCAAGATTCAAAATTAATATTACTGAATATAGTTCTGTTTTGGAATTAATTAATGATGAGCTGAATGTGAACTAAAAAACCTTACGTTTTATAGAGCTTCACTATCATTATGCCATATACTGCTGAGCTACATATGTATATATGAATATATGTATATATGTACATACACATATACAGGTTATGCTTGCTACGTTAAAAAGCTGAAACAGACTTTTGCAATAGTCATATTGGACCACATGTGAAAATACAGTTCAGACACATTCAAACACATTCAGACAGTTCAAACACATACAAAAATTTTTATGTGTTTCATATATACATATATATATAAGCTAATCTAGAGCTGAAAAACATGAATGATAAAAATTGAAGAAACTGTAAGTATATCCTTGTATATACTTAAATTAGCCTGCAGTAACTTTTCAGTCTCTAGTTGATTTATTAGTCTTCCCAAACTTCATTAATATCAGCACTAGGCCTTGAAATGAACTGATGTTCTTCCTCTAGCCCTGCCACACCACCTAATGACTTTGCACTATTTATGCTAAACTAAATTGCAATGGAGCCTTCACAAATACATCATACTCTTTTGAATGTGACCAAAACAGTTATAAAAGACAATAAATCAATCTTTTTTGCACACTGTACTGACAGAACCACTGAACTTTGGAGTCACTGACCAACAAAGCTAATTGGAAAAGTTTTCTATAAGTGTATATATAAAGTCAACAAATAATGAATTACTTTATCATCTTAAAACCCCCCACGTAACTGATGTAAAATCCAAGCTCAGGCCAAGTACTTACAGCTGAAAGAAATTCAACAAGTAAACATCCTTGGCAGGCAGCCAAACACACTGACATCTGTAGCACAGAGGGGAGTAACAAATGACTTTGGAATAACAAGAAAGAATTTTAACTTCCTAATAGGTATAAACATTATATACTAATGCACTGCTTTGTGGTGCTGAAGCTTTTGTACAAGTCCAGTAAGTCCAAAATGACAAATCCTATAGCTTTTGAGTAACATTTACTGTTGCACTGTTTCCTAACTGTAGCATTAATACAAAAGGAGAATTGTAAAAGTGTTTAAAAAAAAACCCAAACAAACAAACCACAGTTGATTTCTGGGCACCTCACTACATGAAAGACATTGAGGTGCTGGAGAGGGTCCAGAAAAGGTCAACAAAGTTGGTGAAAGGTCTGGAGAATAAGTCTTCTGAAAAACAGCGGAGGGAACTGGGGTTGTTTGGTCTGGAGAAGAGAAAGCTCAGGAGGGACCTTATCACTCTCTAACTACCTGAAAGGAGGTCGTAGTGAGGTGGGGGTTGGTCTCTTGTCCCAAGTAGGGGCTACGGGAGGTTTAGGTTGGATATCAGCAAAAATTTCTTCACAGAGAGGGTGATCAGGCATTGGAACAGGCTGCTCAGGGAAATAATGGAATCACTGTCCCTGGAAGTGTTAAAAAACTGTGCAGATGAGGCCCTCAGTGACATGGTTTAGTGGTTGTCTTGGGAGTCCCGGTGTAATGGTTGGACCTGATGATCTTAAAGGACTTTTCCAACTTAGTTGATTCTATGATTCTATGAAATACATTTACTGCAGCTGTATTTGTCTACACTTACTTGTGTGTTCATATGTATGAAGGAGAAAAGGGCATTAAGGGAAATTCTTGCTTTTCATGCTGGCTTTCATGTGCAGACATTACACATCTTAAATGCATTCATCAAGACAGAGTTTATCATGCTTCTCTTTTTCACATGTATTTCTCAAGAATAGAACAGAAAGAATGTTAAAAAAATAAATGGGAGTTTCTAGGTCTCACTTAGCTTACTACATTCTAGAGTCTGCAGGGAAAAATATTACTCTCGTTTTAGGAAAACCAAATGGCCTTTGCTGCCTCATTTTTACTGCCAATGCACATTTTATGGACATTCTATATACCTATAAGCAGGTAAGTCGATGTCACCATCCATAGCTAAAGTGCATGCTTTTAAAATTCTGGTGCCTCGCGTTTACTGTGGCTTGCTCTAAACCTTCAAACACACCCAATCACTAATATTCACACTGCTTAGAGGTTTAGACAGGGGTTTGGCCATTTGAATAAGGTTCTGCCTTATAGATCGGAATTGTAACAGCAATTAAAACTGAGGAGCATGTCTTTGTTGAATGAATTCACCCATATGGCCCTGTTTTGAGAGCAGAAATCACATCATTTAACTTTGGCCATTTAAAAGACTCAACTCTAAAGTAGTTGTTAATATTTTTTCTAGAAATCAGTAAAGATCTTTGGATAAACAGGAATCATCACCCACAGGTCTAACTACAGACAGCCCGGAAGATAACTTCACATTTTAAACATCTAAAGTTAGATGAAACAAATCCTATCTCACATCTACAGATGAAAATTTAAAATAAAACACCTGTGTCAGATTAAAGGTCTGAAGTAAAAATTCTGAAGTAGAAGAAAGTGAATCTCCAGATAAATGTCTGATCTTGAGGTATATGCATTTCACAAATAAAACACTTGAAATTCAACAAAGTGCAAGTCTTGGCCTTGACAACTACCTGGGTGCAAGATTATGTACAAGCTTGTAATGTAACAGGCAAACAACCAAGAAGTTGTAATAAAACATATGAATTAGATCATATCATATAATAGTTAAAAAAACAATGAAATCTAGAGAAGTAAAAGTTTTAAAAAATTCCTAAACCTTCAGAATGAAAATGGAACAATAGTACTTAACACTTAAAATGCCTCCCAGAAAAAAGCATGTTTGGAAGTATTTTTTGAAACTTGGCAGTTTCAGCTCAACCCATAAGTAGAACTGAAAAACGTGACCTCACGCTTTTATATGTATGAGTAGGCAAGGAAAATGCATGCAAAATGGAAACCTCATAGTACAAGCAGTCTTCAAAATGTTAGTGAAAACAAAATGGCTTTTAAAAAAGTTTAGAAAATTAAAATTGGATTGCAAACAGTATCGAAAAGGCTTGAAGCAGAATGAAGTTAATTCAAGAAATAATGATTTCTTGACACTTGTCTTTTTCCATTGGTCAGTTATGAAGTGGTTTCTAATAAATATTTCTGTTTACCTTCTCTAACTCTGCAGCATTCAATAAGCAATAATCTCTTCCTTAATGCTTAATTGACTACTCCAAAACAAACATTTGTGTCAAGAATTTATACAAATATGTTAGGAAAATAACAGTCACTGCAGCTTATAGAAATTTTCACAGATTTAAACTAAACTGCAATTGCTCCTAGCAATTGGCACTCTTATTTCTGCCTACAAGTACAGTAAAAGATGTTTTTAACCACAAAGCTTTAGTATTAATTTAAACCAATAACCTTGCTCTTGTATAATTACCAGGAATTACAGGGAAAAAAAGAAAAATTAAATGTTTTTTCATTATTTTTTTTGTTATTTTTTTCTACTTAATTACACACTTCAGTCCGTGTTTCACTTCAAAACAATGCTTACACAAATATTCAGTATATGAAAGATGCTGATACATATTATACATTGGAAAATACATTTTGAGCCAAATCAGCTGTGCCCTAAAGCAGTGGACGTTTTAAAAAAGTCACTTAAGGCTAACTATTACCTGAAGCAGGAAGATCCATCCCTGAGAAAGTAACATTGCTATCCTTCAAAAAATTCTAAGAATATCAGAGCATTACAAGTACTTCTCCCTGGAAATCTAAGTCAGTCTCAACTGTTATCAGTGTACCATAATTGAAAAGAGTTCAAAGCCACAGAACTCACAATTTTAGATCAAGCAGTATGTTTTATTACTCATCTAGTATTACAAAAAGAAAGAATTGCCTCAGGTATCAAAAAATCACAACAGACAGAGATGGACAAATTACCAGAAAGCAAACATAAAATTCTTAGATTGAAACTTTATTAAATCGTTATTGACATATCTGGTATGTCAGCAACACATACTATAGCATCAAAGTGCCACTTCCAGTTCAAATGCACAACATGCATCTGATTGAGTGTGACTGGAAACACATATGTTTAAGTGAAATTAGAATCTGTAGAAACGCACATACTTCTATCCCAAATGCAGGCCTTTTCAAGCAAACAAATTGAAGCAGTCTAACCCTGGAGGTTCATAATCTTCAAATATATTTGAAAATCTTTCTAGATGATAGTTAAGTGGTTGTGTTTATATAGGCTCCAATTGGCACAGATTGAACTAAGAAGACTAAACACAGGTTTTCATGTAGCTGCTACAGTTCCAATTTTCTTTGTTGTTTTTTCTTGTATTCACAACATACCTGCAGCATTCGCAGAAAAGGATTTTATCTGACTAGAAGTGTCTCCGAGGAGAGAAGTATCAGTCAGAAAACTTCTACCATTGTTTACTGGGAATAGTATGAAATGCAAGTAATTTCACTTGAATGATGGACAGTATTTAATGAAGGCTGTCTTGTGCTACCGAGTGCAAAAGCTAAACCAGAAGCTTTTGAAGTTATTGCACCCAGCAGGCCATATGCTACATTTGCGATTTAGAAATTATTGACAATTTGGACACTGTTTCCTTTTCTTACAACAAACTTTTCCACAATGACCCTTTTGTACTAAGTTTTCTTAGTCTAACAGAAATTTCACTGACATCCAGGGTTAATATAGGACTACATGCAAGAAGCACCAAGAACTACTTTTAGTATCTACACATTCAATACTTAAGACAGAAGTCCTAGACCTATGGGCTGATAAGTTCAACAGACAGCACTTCACTCTGGATCAGGCATAGAATTTACTTGTAATCATCCATACGTTTACTATATCAGGCTTAAAGAATTGGGGCACCTAGAAAATAAAACCCATTCCTGTTTTACATTTACAGCATGTAGAACATAATAGGATAATAAGAATACCTAGAGACAAAATTCAGCACTGCTTCATAGTAATAATACCCCTGTATGTCAGTCTGCAGCACTGTTTCCACAGCTCCCCAGGCATGAAAGTGCTACTATCACCATAAAACAACAGATCACCTGCATATTCAGTACACATGAGAAAAAAATCTGTGTTTGGTGAAGTCCCAATACCTGAGCCTTCTGCACATTCTCTCAGTACCTCAGACCATCATTCCTTGTGATTGTGTTACTGTACATGCCAATATTTATTCAGCACAGGTTGCCATAAAGTATATTCCTTTATTCAGTAGTGAATATTTCATGTACTGGAAAAAATCATTCTAATTGATGCAGGGAACATTATGCAAATCTCATTGACATGTTAGTCTTCTGAAGAATTAACTTCTCTTCCCCCACACTGATATGGCTAGATATGGCTAAAGCCGTATTTATTTAAATACAGGGCTATACTTTTTTTCTATTAGACTTTCTGCTGTCTAATACCACATTAGACAAAAAACAACAACAAAAACCTTTTGAATTCCTGATCCAGTAAATCGTTTCGATGCAATGTGCTAGCTTACTTGCCACTCCCTGCTCAGTGTTTTGTCTGCTACAATCTACAATAAGGAACAAGAGCAGGTGCAATTATCCAGTCTCAATTCAGTGGCTGAACAAATGTGACTGAAATATTAGTGACAGCTCTTAAGAGTGTGAATGTTAAGATTAGTGACTGCTAAGACATTCACTTCATTAGATAATACTCCCATTAAGTCAATGACTGTTTCAAGAGAAACAATACTTACATGCGGCTCATACAGTGATCTCAAAGGAGTTAATCTCCATTGTGATCAGAAATACAATTTTAGTAATGAGTTAATTTTATGTGGGTGTAAGTCCTCTATATAACTTACATTTCCCTTTTCAATTCAGAAAATTTGCAAAAATGCAAAAAGCCTGTTTCCCTTCTGTAAACACCAAAAGTCTAATCTTTTACAAACACAATCAATTCATTATCACAAGGGTGTACACTACCTCTTTTTTAGCTTGCAGCTTGGTCCTCTTATTAACATGGAGCTAGAGTATACAGTTGCACATATCTCATTATAGCCTGATGAAATACTGAGTCACCCAATATAAGGTAGTGAATTAGTAAAAAGCACAAGACAATGTTTAGATAGGAAAACGAAAGTGGGGAGGGAGAAATGAGAAGGAAAGGATACTGCTCCAGAGAAGGTAGCACAACCAGAGTGGAAACCCACCAGAGTGATCAAAAATTAAAATATAGACTAGTTTGGGCACAGGATGTAAGATTCAAAGGAAGCAAAAGTGGACAGGTCTTCCTAGCTATCCTCAGGAATAAAACAAGGGACACCCTACAGCACGTTTCCTAAACCTATGAAGTCCTGTTTCAAAATCAGGCAATTTCTCTTCCTAATTGCCCTTTCAAAGACCCTCCAGACATATCCACAGATAGTTTACACCCTTTTGTTCTTATTGAAACATTCTCCTTTAGCTTAAGTATTTGGTCTCCCTCCACAGGTGCTCAGTTTTATAAAGTTGGAAGGAGAAGATTGAAGAAAGAACCCTTTTGTTTATAACTCAAAAGGCTAGTATAATTTGTTAGAAATCCTTTGTAGGTCTTTCAACCTTTATAAATTAAATAAGTATTAAGTGAAAAGGGTTAAGAGACAGATTTTTTTTTTTTTTAATCTTAAGTCCTTTTATCCCTAGAAAGTACTGATTTAAAGTGCAGCTCTCCAGCTGCACTCTCTGTTGTGCTTTACCTAAGAAATGCTACATTTTGTATCCATAGCTTAATAAAGACTTCAATTTTTCCTATAGCTCCTTTGTGCCAGGTAGCTGAATTCTTCCATCAGTTTTAATTATAGTAATTCTGCTCTTGTGCTCCAAGATTATGCACATCATAAATGCTAATAATGCCAGAGTACTTGCTGCTTCTCTGACCCAGGGAATTAAGTGATTGTGAAATAGGTGGGGGTAAAACAGCAATACTGAAATCTGAACTACTTAATTGTAGATGCTTTCTTAACATGTTTAAAGCTTGAAAGAAGTAGATTTCCACAAATACATTGTGGAAATTGTGTAATGTTTTAGGTATATATTTGACATGGGTACCATAATATGTTACTGCATGTTTTTAAATCTTTCTGTGAAATTTTGCTATCCTTTAGAGAAGCACAGTAAAGGTGTAACAGGGTGCAAATTTAAATGGCAAAAATGTATTTTAAAGCATGCAAGTTTTACCATGTACATGTAAAGGACACTGGAGACAAAAAGTGTACTGTAACTTGCTTCTTAATGAGGAATGCTGCCAGATGAATTCCTTGATGAAATAATCACATTTCTTATAGCACCTGGAAACAGTGAAGTTGAACTGTACATCCCACAAAATTTTACAACTATACTATAATTTGCTGATTTTATGTAGCTTTATTTTTAGGCAGTGCTGGGGTACGGAATACTTATGGCAAATAAGCACCTGGAGAAATGAAATTAAACCCTGATCTTTTTCATCTAAGCAAGGTGAAAACACTTTTTAATTATCTGTCTCACTGTCATAACAGGGCTGCTGTTCTACTATGACCAAAGGCCTAAGAAAATAGCTCCGAAAAATTCTATAGGGTAGCTGAAAGAATAGGAAAACTATGAACAGCAGAACTTCCCTCTGCACACTAATATCACAAATTAGCATTCTTGCTATTAATGGGTTTTTTTCCTCTCTTTCTGCTACTGCCCACTTACATAACAGCAGCAAATTTTCTAAAACACGTGCTAAGTCTTAACCAGTGAAAGCAACTACGTTAAACCATTAATAAATGATCCCAAATAAAATAGTTCATTCACTTCTTTTAGTTTCTGCTTCAGCTTTTGATGCATGCAGCTCTTCTGCAGATACCTACTCACCGTGACAGTTATTTGCTGTCCACATAATAGATGACTAAATCATTCTTTTAGGACTGAGGCAATGACAAAGGAACTCCATGAGAACTACAAGATGAAGTTAACAAAGTAAAATCTTCAGAAGCTTGATATCTTTAGGTTTTGGAATCTCTAGTCCTAAAAATATATTAAAATACTTCAAGTAAACAGCACCTTGGTGAATATTTCATGGTTAAAGTTTCTTCATGAAAAGTTATTTATAGAAATGTTGCAGTTTCTGGTACAGCTGTTTCTCAAAACTGCATTGTGTTTGAGTAACTTACAAATGCTTTCAAACATACATGCCTGCTTTGTCTGATCCCAAAGGTAAATATCCCAATAATGGGGAAAGCAAGCGGTCAGAGAGCATTTCAGCAAGCTCTCTGTCAGTAATATTGATGGATTCTACCCATGTTGTTTCTGTTAATATGTCTGTGTGTAACTGGCGATAGCCTCTTAGCCTGGAGCACATCAAAACCTTATGCCAGTCAAACTACAACCCCCTTACTCCATGCCCCAAATTGCCTGCTTAAAGAAATAAAGTTAACAGCAACATATTGGGAAGACAGCAAACTTAATCACAAACTAAATAAATCAGATTTCATACACAGCAACTTGTTATAGAAAAGTTGAAATGTAAAAACCTCTACATTTCCAATATCCAATGACAGTGTCAGTCAGTGTTCAAAATCAGCTTGAGTGAAAAAGCACAATATGCCAAAGTTTTGGCTTTGTTCTTGTTAAACACTTATTTTTTTAGGAAATAATTGTAAAACTATCAAAGAAGAATATTCAGAAAATGTTAAAACTATCTTCAAAAGATTAAAAGCATTTCATGTAAAAATACTTTGGAAAAAATAAAAGGAGACTGAGTGGGTAGCTGTAAGGATGGATCCCCTAAATTATTTTACAGCACAGCCCTGCCACATTGTTCTAGAGAAATCTCCATCATATTCCCCTTCCTCTCTCCTGAGCTGTCATGAATAGAGAGAAAGGAATTGGTAATGTTAAGGTTGTGAGAGTATGTATCTTGTTTTTTCTACAAGTTTTGATTAATGAAGCTCTCTAAAATCATATATATGAGAAGGAAAAACATTTTAAGTCTAGGTTGGGTAACTGCATATTTTAAGTTTTTACTTTAAAACAAAAAAAAAAAGATACTTGAGAGAGATCAGGAAAAACACCAACAAAAGCCCTTTCAAAAAGTCACTTGAGCAGATTTCCTGTGCTTTCCTACTGCTATTCCTTTTCTTTCCTCTCTGACATTTTCCTGAGACTTGTCTGTAATCTCTCTGCAAGCACAATGCTTGTTTTGTTTATTTTATTTAATTTCTTTTGGGACCTGATGACAAAACATATACCCCCACAAAAATGAACACACTTTTCTGTGTTCTATATAATTTTTACAGAGATTGATTTCTTATTTCCACTCTACTGCATCTGCATTACTTGAACACATTGCAATTCATGGAAATAGAGTGTGATGTTGAGGTGATTTAAGACAGCAGTAGATTTCTGTGCAATTCCACATGCTTTTTTTTAGCTTGCATTCATATAGTAAGATGCAATTCCAGCTAAACTTTGCAGTAAGGGATATAGACTATTTCAGAAAGTAAGTACAGTTTTATTGTCTCTTTTTTTCTTTTTGGTAACTGCTCATTTAAAAAAAAAAAAAAAAGAAAAGAAAATGAGAGGAACAGATTGCTTTTATTAGGGTATGTGAGTGAGGCAGCAAGAGATGGGAAATACAACTTTCAACAGAAATAGTTTACTAAAATTAAGAAATCTAAAAGCAAATTTTGGGAAGTACCAAGAAAATGGAAAAGCCACACAGCTCTCAAAGAGTTTAATGACATTCAACAGAATCAGGCAATTGTCATGTGATATGAGAAAATCTCAGTTACTGGTTCTTCAGGATCTGGTAGAATTACCATTCCAGTATTAGCAGAATGTTTATTCTATGCAGTACAGAGGACTAACTATGCAGGTGAATATGCAGAGCACTGCCCAAAGTACTGTGAATATTAATTTTAGCAGCATTAAGATAAATCTCCAAGAAATAAAACATACACAGTCTTTGCAGAAAAATACTTGCATTTTCCTTCATTTAACTGGTCAAACTCTCATTTTATACTTGTCATATTTTAATTACACTGTTCTTTTTTGACTGCAAAACATTTTCTCTGTTGGGTGAAAGAGCATCTGCAAACTGAAAAGCTTCCCCCAGGGAAAACTGTAAAAGGCCAAGGAATAACCTGAAATTAAGCCTCAGTCTTGGGTCAGAAAAGTGTGTATGTCTGTAAGGATATCTATACATATTAATGTGGCAACTACCTGGGCAATCTAGCAAAACAATGAGCATTTCTCTTGAACTATGATCTGTACTGCTGATTATTTTTGGCAGGAATTGTAAGGTATTAAACCCTCTATGGATAATAAATGAAAACTTTATTTTTACTTTCTGCAAGTGTCAGAAGGTTGTTGCCTTAAGTATTAATGAATCACATATTCAAGTATTAACATGTAGTTAAACCTAGAGAACATAACACTGCAGTTTTCACATGCTAAATATGTATCTTAATTTGTTATAAGTTTAATGATTCTAGCAACAGCATAAATCAACAAAATCTACTAATTTATATGACTTTGAGATAGTACTACTCAATAAAATTAGCAAAACACTTTCAGATATTACTACTCAGTAAAATTAGTAAATCACAAGCATATATTTTTGCTACTTCAGAATCATCCATTGATTTGAAAAGTTATAATTCTTTTAATGATTTTATTGATTTTACTGATTTATAACTATAATTCTATGGGGTTTATTACCTTATAAAATTATATATATTTGTTGAGTTGCTAAGCATTACGTACCTTTTTAGGTATGTATTTTCTTTTTTTTTCTATTTAGTCTTTTCAGGTTGCTTAGCCTAGAGAAGAGAATGCTCTGTGGAGACCTTAGAGCAGCCTCCCAGTACGTAAAGGGAGCCTACAAGAAAGCTGTAGAGGGACTTTTTACAAAGGCATGAAGGGATAATACAAGGGGGAATGGTTTTAAACTGGCAACAGGGCAGATTTAGATTAGATATTAGGAAGAAATTCTTCACTATTAGGGTGGTGAGGCACTGGAACAGGTTGCCTAGAGAAGCTGTGGATGTCTCATCCCTGGAAGTGTTTAAGGCCAGTTTGAACGAGGCTTTGAGCAAGCTAGTCTAGTGGCCAGTTACAAGGGTTTTGGAACTATATGATCATTACGCTCCCTTCCAATCCAAACTATTCTATGAGTCCATGATTCTCATCAATCTGAAAAATTATGCTGAATCAGCAAGTTATAGCCTTGTGTTTTATTTCGTTTCACAGTTTATTTTGAATATGTTGAAAACCAAAGTCCCAACCAAGTGGATAGCAGGCAGCATCCCTTCATTGTGAAGTTCAACTGAATAAATTTTCCCCTCTGCTTCCCCCTCTCTCTCCTCTCAGGAGATCTGATTGTTCCTTTTGTGTCATAGAGGGTGATAACCTGATTAGCCACCGGGGAAACAAAATTAATTTTCCTCTCAGATGAGCAATACAAAACCAATATTAATCTCTGAATTAACTTTTTTTGTATTCACAGTCTCTCCACACCAATTCACTATTCCTAAAAATAAATTTATTTTTCAAGGAGAAGATATTATTTTCCATTTTCCACACTTTATTCTATTACCTCTGTAAAAGTAGGATTTTCCTCAGTCCTGATTTACAGTTATTTATGCTGCTATCCATACTGTTAGCCAGAACTAAGGTCTGATAGTAGCAGCTTGCAGAATTGTGGAGAAAAGTAAATTAATTAATTAAGTAAGTGAAAACCAGGAAAGCAACTTTGCTGTGAAATTGTTGCTGACAGACCAGTTGGTTGTCTGGCTTGCAGAGCACTAATCACCTTTAACCGTGCTGGTAGTTTAAAGGTCAAGAAAGAAAACTATATTTGGTACAACTGGGATCAGCTATCTACATAAGCATCTCCGGAGTGCCAGCTGTGAAGATGGTAGGTAGCATTCTGAACAAATTTTTCCTACAATTCCCAGATCTTGTAGCTGCCTTTACAATGTATTTATCCCACTGGATTGTTGCCCTGGGTTCAGCTACAGCAGTCATTTTTTCTCCTTCTTAGTAGCTGGTGCAGTGCTGTGTTTTTGACTTTCAGTCTGGGAACAATGCTGATAACACCGATGTTTTTAGTTGTTGCTAAGTAATGTTTACTCTGACCAAGGACTTTCTCAGTCTCATGCTCTGCCAAAAAGGGAGGGAGTGAGCGAGCGGCTGCGTGGTTCCGAGTTACCGGCTGAGCTTAAACCACGACAGTTTCTTGTGGCACCCAACGTGGGGCACGAAGGGTTGAGATAACAACAGATCTGACCAGAGTGTGTCTAATCATATTTGTGATAAGCATTCATTGTTTCAGATTAATAGTCATTCGTCACAATGCTGATTTATTGGCTCTCAGTGTTCTTGTGCTTGATCTCAGATTTTCAGCATGTTGTACCTTACTTACAGCCCGTATTTGCTGTTTTAGTGTTCATCAGCTGGGGGGCTGGGCTAAGGTTATTGTTTCACTGTACTTCATGGTAATACAATAGACTCATTGATCATGAAACTGGTCTGGCTTGTGTTCCCAGCGTGGTCACCACCCCTATATTTTGGGAGGTACATAATGAAATTTCTTAAACATTATATACGGGTTTTTTTCTCCTCAGGGGGTCAACCCATGAAGGAGGCATTCCCTTACATCCCCCGCTCCCCAACCAGCCTATTTTACAGCAGCATTTGAGAGTTCTGAAGGTTTTAGATGGCCTTTGAATATCCTTGAGATCTGCCTGCTGATTGTGCTGGGGATCAGCATTTTGGCAAATACACAGAGTATGTTTTGCCTACGGCCATACCACCCCGATCTCATCTGATCTCAGAAGCTAAGCAGCGTCGGGCTCAGTTAGTACTTGGATGGAGATCACCTGGGAATCCCAGGTGTTGTAGGCTTTTTTGGCAGAGCATGAGACTGAGAAAGTCCTTGGTCAGAGTAAACATTACTTAGCAACAACTAAAAACATCAGTGTTATCAGCGTTGTTCCCAGGCTGAAAGTCAAAAAACCAGCACTGCACCAGCTACTAAGAAAAAGAAAAAATGACTGTTGTAGCTGAACCCAGGACAGTTGTAAGTCTGTGACCCAAACTGACAAATGATTACATCTAATCTTTCATTTAGTAAAAAATCTTAACATGAAGGAATCCAGATATGCCATTGTGAAACAAAGCAAAATAAAAGACCTAATGAAAATTCTTGAAAATATTTGCTAGAACAACAATTAAAAAACATACATAATCAAACCACCATAAGACAAAACAAGAAAAAAACAACAGCCCAACACCAAAAACCAAAGAATCACATACTTGCTTCTGCCCCTTAATAGCATATCACTATGGCTGTGACTAGCGTAGTAATTCAGTATCTCTACCTTTTCTACCAGCATCCCAGTCTATGGTGGGTTGACCCCAGGCAGCAGCTAAGCATCCACAGACCAGCCTGCTCACTTCCACCTCACTCCCCCCAGCAGAATAGGGGAGAGAATAGGAAGAACAAAAGCAACAGACTCTTCAAGATAAAGACGTTTTAATAAGTGAAGCAAAGACAAAGGCAAAAACAAAAGAAGTGATGCAAAGACAATCACTCACCACGTCCTATAAGAAGACAGATCCCCAGCCAGCCCCCATGCAATGATTGCTTTCCTGAGGAAAACCTCCTCACACTTCTTACTGCTGAGCATAATGTTATATGGTACAGAATACCCCTTTAGTCACCTGGGGTCAGCTGTCCTGGCTGTGTCGCCTTCCAACTTCTTGCCCACTCCCAGCCTATTCATTGAAAGTGGGAAGAATGGGAAAAAGGGAAAGCCTTGATGGTGTGCAAGCACTGTTCAGCAGCAATGAAAACACTGGTGTGTTACTAACAAAGTCACAAACCAAAATACAGCATCATCCTGGCTGCTATGGCGAAAACTATTTCCATCCCAGACAGACCCAGTAAGTAGTCCCTTGGATCACATGGTACAATTCATAATCCTGAGTTAGGTATTTACAAGAGTCTTCACTACCCAGAATACCAGCAGCAAGAAATGTGTTCAAACTATATTGGAGGATGACATTCCAAAAGCTGCACCTGGAAGTAGATGACTGAATAATTACGGTGCCAGATGAAAATAAAGTAACCCAAAAGAATTATTCGATAATCTTGATGGTTAAATTCATTAAATACTTAGTATAATGATAACAATATTAAGTGTAAAATGTAACCCAGTGTGAACTGAGGCTACACAGGCTTCACTGCTGCGTCTTTTGAACAGAATTGTTTGAATGCCTCTCACCTAACCTGACTGACACACTTCGAAAAAAGGGCTCTCTTTCATTGGTAGTATGACTTCCCTAAGTTAGATGAGTCCTCCATCCTTAACTTCCTGCTTTCTGGACAAGTACCCTTAATCACTAAGCTACCACATTAGTAGTTCAATACATTGCAACACTACCTTCTTCAGTGGTTTTTCTGGATACCCAAACCCAAAGCATGCCACTATTGACAGGATCCATCTACAAACAGCAAGTACTGATTCCTATAACCTGAAAGCCTATGGACATTAAATGAACCCTTCTTTCTGAAGCATTTCTTTTCAATTGCAAAACTACCATATTAAAATAAGGAGGTTTTTATTTTGGATGATAAATCTCAACCACTATTTCATAAAAATGCTACAACATAATTTTGATAAAAATAAGAAATAAAACAACTTCCATTCTCTCAGGAACTTTGGCAGTAGCTCACCTCATCTCAAATGTAACTCCACTCTGATTATAATAGCAGGTTGCAGTACTAGAAAAGTATCCTTGCAGACCTATCTCCTGGCCCATTCAGATCTCTCTTCCTTCTGGAGCTTCTTTCAGCTGTACGGCCTACAGTTGTTCCAGGAAGTTTTGTCTAATGCTTCTGCTGGATTCCCATGTCCAGGGCAAAGAGCATTGTTATGCATTTCTCTGTCATTCCTCACCACTGCAGCATAGCTGTGTTACATCAACAGTTCAGGAACACTTCTTGATACCTAAAACCAATCTTTAAGGGATATAACTTGGCTTTTTGTGGGGAGTAACTTTCAGGAAGTTTAGAGTTATGTGCAATAACAATACAAGCAGCAGAAGGGCAGTTCACCAATACAGAATAGACTTGACTCTGTGCTTTACTGAGACTGTCTGTAATTATTCTAGAGGTTCAGCTTGATGTTATTAATCAACACCAAAAAATGGACCAAATGATCATGCGGCTGCACTTTATCTTGACCTAGAGAGATAACTTCCAAGTAATAAAAGCAAGTTGAGTTCCTTTGCCCATGTAATTTCTGCCTTGCTGATAAGACTGTCAAAGCCCATGTCATTTATGGTTGCTATTCTGAGACACAGTTGTCAATGAATAGACTGATAACTCCCAATAAACAGGCAATAGGGGGTAACAATTTTTATCTATACTGCCTTGCACTGCAGACAGAAAAAGCATTGCACATAGAGTTAATGTGAACTGGCTTTATCCCCATACAGTCAATCTGATAAATGAAATGAACCAGTTAAAAATTAACCACTATTCATTTTATTTTTTTTTTTTCAGATTAGACCAAACATTGGGATAAACTGTTTCACAACTGCATGAAATAACTGGAAGAGTCAAAAAGAAGGAAAAAAAAAAAAAGAGCATATTACTGACTGCTGCTTTTTTTAAGTCAGTAAGAATGGGAAGCACCCACTAAATATTCAAATGAAACCCAATAACATTTTCATAATCATAAGGCTAGGTATGAATCCTTAGAAAAAGCCTTGAAGCTCATAAACCTTACTTAAGCCATCCATTACCAAGCCAGCATTCATCACTACAGCAGAGGTAGTGGCCTGTCAAGGCTATGTGGTACGGAATTGTTGGAAGTGATGTATAGGAGAACGATGGAAATTCAGCCAGCAACTTCTGGCTTACCTCTTGTCTGCTCTGATAGGTAATATAGAGTAACAATTGATAAATGTTTTTGTTTTTTTTATTTCAGGTTCGGCTGCAAGCATCTAAGCACTGAAAATGCAGTATTTAGAAGAAGGAAGTAGTTCCCTATTTTGTTTTTTTCCCCAAAGAAGTCCTGCCATCTTAATTCTATAAAGCAATGTAAAAAACATTTTAGTAAGTTTCCTTTTATGCAAATAAAACTCACTGGAAGACCTCGGTGCATTTCTTGAACATTACCATGAAAATGAAAGCTCTAGCAATAGTCAGCATATTGTCCTAGAACTGGTCACCATAATTCCTTTCTTCACTCTCAAGATTCCTCTAAACTGAACATCACCAGATTTAAAAGCTATGCAGAAACTGCAACTACATTCCACAGCATGCTGTCGCAAGGGGCCTCTTCAGTATGTCACTGCAATCTACGCACACTGTTTTCCCATGAAAACCAAGACACAGATGTGTGCTTTAATCTCCTCCCAGCTTGAAGCTGAGATCTTCGTTTTCTCTTCTTTCTCTTGCATGTGGGTATGGTCTTATGAGCTACAAGATTTCTTTACTATGGCTATTCATTATCTATCTATAGCCTTATAAACTCTGGGAGTACCAGGTAGGGATTTGGATGTGTCCAATATGTGCACTCTGTCTTGAAGACAGGAAGTGCATCTTAGTCCTATGGATACCATCAAAAAGAGCCACTGTTTAAGTGCATTTCTTGCTTCCTGATAAACTTAGACAACATCAGATAAACAGCATCTTAAAATCACTTAAAGAATGAGATGAAATTTAATGTAACATCTCTGCTTTCTTGATTCCTCCCATTCTTGTCACAGCATTTAGAAACAGCTTAACATTGTTTCTATTGTTATTACTATGTATACTTCTGTAACACTTGATAATTCTTAACATGAAACAGAAGCCCTGTGCAGTGCACCAGAACCCACAATAATAATGTATATTTGTACATAAATATAAATAGGGCAAAAGTTAAATTGTTACACCATTGCACTAAATAAAAAAAATAACTGTGTTCCTTTATCCATTTCCCAACAGGAATCTCCATGTTCCCACACAAGTGCACATTTAGAAATAGGTAACAAAACATTAATTAGATTTTCTATTTTTCAGTACATGAAGGGATAAGACTTAAAAAAGTTGAGTCCTTTTCAACTGTTGTGAAGGCAACGGGAAATCAAGTTTTTAAATACCTGAGCAGGATCATGACACTCATCTCACATGTTCTAATTTTAAAGTGCCCTGTTTACAGTAGGTTAAATCAGATTCTTTACTAAACTAATTCAATCCCTGTTCCTGCAATGCTAAGAAGGTGAGAATTTTATTACCATTTAAATATACTACTACAGCAGGTACCTTCTTTAGGAGCACCTGCAATCCCCATGGATCAGATACTATATGGAAGGCATAATCCATAAAGACTGTATCTACGCACAAACACATATATATACACAAATACATATAACATATAAATATATATAAAAAGACTATTCAATTTATTTTCAACCCCTGAAAGAATGGTTGTGATCACCCGAAGGACAGTAGCATCATAAAAAAGGTAACGTATGTTCTACATATTTTCACCATTCATTCTTAAATATGAGAGGTCTTTTAATTTTTAATTTCCTTTCTACTGAATTTTCATGGCAAGCAGCCCAGTATACAGAAAAACAAAAGATTATATGATAAAAGGGATAAAGCTTCTATTCTGGGAAAAGCAGTTGCACTCCACTGAACAGAACCAGAGATAACCAACCAACATTTTGCATTTTTGCTTTATTTTATGCTTTGAAATACTTATTTTATCTAAGGGATGTAAAAACTATAATGATGAAGACTCAACTTTGGAATAGTACATGTGTCAAGTGCATATCTTACAGTCACAGTAGGAGTGCAGAAACTATAAGAAATGCTAACAGCCAAAATCAAGCTTTTAGTAATCACATATGCAACAAAACTGAATATAGCACTTTGTCTTTACAGTAAAAAGAGCAAACCCATATGAAGCAAGGCTAGAAACAGAACAGTATGGACACAGGACACTGTACACTATTAAAAGAATCAAAGTGGAATGACTTACCACTTCTTCATGGGTAGCACTTTCTACATTTATACCATTAACCTAAAAACAGATATGATAGGAAGAAAATTATTTGCAATGTGTAAGTTAGTTAATCAAATAAACATAAAGGCAAGTATGAAATAAGTGTCTGTGGAAAAAGTGAATGTTTACTGACCTGTATTATTGCATCTCCTATAAATAACATTCCTGTTTGGTCAGCTGTGGGATTACAGAAGGAGTACATTTTAATTGAAAGTAGTATTAAAAAATAATGCTATATTGTCTTCCAGCAATTGGTTTAGCATGCTGTTTGTAACCTTCATTTGCAAATGATTGAGTTGTGAAGATACCCAAGGCACAGCAATCAGTATTCATCCTACAAAGGTAATAGATTCTTAGCACTTTCAAACAAATTAAGAGAGTTACTTCCCAAGCACAAATAACTTATTTAATATGGAATACAAATGTCATTTCTTGCTAATGAGGATTTCACTAAATTATTTGGAAAGTGTGATTCACACTTTCCATTATTTTTTCACAAAAAGGAAATAACAATTTCTGAAATTACTTAGCAGTTCCTTTCCCCTTGAACAAATTTACAGAGACCGATATAATTAAAGAGGTTGTGCGAGAATTTAATACAGCTCTTTAACATGAAGTTGGAGTTAGTTTTGTTCCTGAGAATAATAAAATACGTTATTTTGTCTGTAACTGGTATGTTTCTTGCCTTACAGACTTATTGCAAATAAAGTAATGAAACTGCAAATGGTTCTGTGAAGGTACAAGCAATGACATTTTTGAGGTGATTTTTGTAACTTGTCAATTCTTTACTTTTTAGGGAATTTGAGGATGTTTATCTCTCCAAATGCATTTCTTAATTGAAAGTAAGGCTCTGACCCTGCTAAGACTGATATAATTAGATAAGGCATATTAGTCTTATATATGATCTTATATCGTCACAGCTTGAGGCTTTGAAGAATGAAATAAATGTTAACAGTATTGAGAGATGGAAATTGAGGTAAAAACTAAAGAAAAAACTTCATAGACTTCCTACCATTTCTGCAATATAGCTGTAGCCACTACAAATGTGCCTTTGGTATAAAATACCTTTTTCATATCAAATTTACCTTTCTAATAGATGTAGCATCACTCTTTTGGCAGATAAAAGATAGCAGTTCATTAGTCATATTTTTATCAATGTTTAGGAAATATTTCACTTTTTAAATACCACACTAGAAGTTGCATTGAAGATCTTTACGCACTTCTTACGCTACTTTGTATTGAAAAATATGCACACAATTTATAATGGCTGGTAAAGAGAAACCTATGCGCAGAAATGCAACTGAATTAAAGCAGTTGAAAAGCATCACGAAGCAATGGGAAGTAGCCTATATTGCGTACATACACATCTAGAGGTGCTGAACATTAGCTTGGGCATGTCAATACTAAACTTCTGTTCAAGATAATACATATACCATTAGTGAAAAACATAACCATTTTTAATTCAATGTTTATGTTAGGGCCATTGGGCTCTTTTAGGAAAGTGGGAGCATACTTTAACTGGGGATAGAACGACAAGGGCGTGTTTGAAATTCTAGTTGTGGGAAAGCATAAAAGGATAAAGTCAAAGGGTCCATGGCTTGCTTACTGTCAGTGATTGACTCAGAACTGAGTGGAGAAATTTTGAGTATGTCTACTTACAAGTAATGCAACGGACCCTGCAATTTTAATCAATGCAGAGCCTGGAGATAACTGAATGAGGTTTAACACATGGAGAGTGGATTCTCAAACTGCTTCAGGAGGACACCCTCAATATGCCAGTCCTGGACTGTTATTCTGTCTGTGTGTGGGCTGCAGTAGGACTTACGCTCCAACTTAACTTACTCCAACAATCTGCAGCAAGGCAGATGTGTTTATTTATACTTCAAGTATTTATAGATCAAGTACCAGACAGTTGATCCATAGATGTGATGAGGATGGCACACATGGACTGCAGGTAGCCTTGTTTTCCTGAGGCCCTGCCTCATTGACTCTTCTGGGAGTTGCAGCTGTTGCCATTGGAAAGATCAGTTGGAAAGTGCAATATTGAAATAAGAAGCATCATAAAAGAAAAAGGGGTGGGGATGTGAGAGATGTGTTTGGAAAGAATTTCTGTAGGAGGTGAAAACAGAAAAATGTAGGGCTGGTGAGAAAGTGTACTGAGCCAGAAAGTGCTTGGGTGAAAGACGAGATTCTGATGGAAGAGAGAGTGTCATGAAGATTTGTAGGCAGGCAGGTATCACCATGCTCCTGGATGTTCAGCTATCCATGACCCACTGCATAATGATACAACTGCACAGCTGTGTAACCTTGTCTAAATCTGCTGAGAAAACTGCTTGGTTCTAACAGAAGTTATAATAAAATACATTGACTGGTACCCATGCAAAACAGGAAAGGAAAATTCCAGACACAGGTAAAATTCTTGAGATGGGACTAGTTAGCAGGTCAAGACTTGAAAAGGAAAAGCACTGACATAACAAGGTGTAAAACCACAAGGAAGAAAACCATGGAGCTGGAGGATGGTAACTCAGCAGCACTGAAGACAAATCTGTTCCAGGGAGCAGTAGAGGCTGAATCTTTCCCACCTGACTGTTGACTGCCAAGTCAGTAAGGACTCATTGGTCATTCCACAGGGATGATGAGTACTGCAATATCCCCAGCTACCTACTGGGTGTGTTAGCCAATAAATTGTATAGCTTAAGAGTACAAAGCAATTATTTCCTGCTTGCAAAGTCTCTACAGGCAATCAGAGCTGTCCAGATAAGTAAATGAGAGAAGCAGCATTATGCAGTCAGTGCCAAATGTTCTGTGAACTGAAACAAAGCACAGAAAATGGGGACGATCATGGCATTTGCTCCAAAAGTACATTATACTGCAAACTAACCAAATAACATAGACACCTCTGTAGCTGCTGCCATCATAGCCAGTGATGCTACCCTGGAAACCTATGTTTGCATGTCTGCAATGAAACACCTTGGGTTTAGCCAATTGTCTAATTTAAAGTCAATGATGATTTTAAAGAAAAATATTTTGCAGAAAACAAATTTATAGAGGATATGTCACTATGGTGCATATGTTCCATTAAAGTTTATTATATTGCATATTAGAAATAAATTGATTGGAAAACTTCAAAAGAAACAAAGAGGCAATCTTGTTTCTCTAAGGCATATTTTAAATCTGAAGACATCTACTAATGTTTTCATTAAGTCATATATTCTCTACATGACAAAAATAATAAGTAAAAAATTCCAGGCTATGTGGGACTTTTTTTTCCCACTGGTAACATCCTCTTATACAAAGGTTTCTATGAAAGGCTGCTCCACAATTATCAGTCACTATGTGTAAAACAAATCGGTACTAAAAACAAAACACTCAAGAAAGAGCTTTGGAATACTAAGAAGCATATAACCTTATAGAGAAACAGTAAATGCAACTTCTTTAGAATCCAGTATGCATCTTGAAGCTTTACTTGAAATAGTATTTTAGTAGCAGTGAATTGAACATGCCAAAACAAAAGCTTGAAAAGAAAATAAGCACAAAGTAGTAATAAGCAGAAATATACCAGGCTGTAAAAGAAAATGAAGTGCATGCTCCACCAATTAGTGCTACATCACTTTTTCTCTGTATCTTAATTACCTTTAAAAAGGTTTAATATTGATTAAATGCTGCACATTCACAAATGATACTGAAGTAGGATGAAACCATCTGAGAAACCCAAAGGTGCTTATTTTGAAGAAATGAGTCTGTAAGTAATATGGCAACCTTGTATTTTTCAAGATTAATCACAATACGTATTTTCACTCAATTTTTGTTGAATTCCTGAAGCACACAAGAAACATACCAGGTACTATGTCCTCTGACACTATTAGTGATGCACAAAAACATGTTGCTTAAAAAACACGATGAGCTGCATTGACTTCAGGGACCTCTCAACCTCTCAATTCATAAACTTAAGTTTAAATATATGCATCTCAGTGCATAAAAAAAATAAATTTAAAAGGCTAGTTAAGAAACTAGATTGAATAAATAGAGAAAGCAAGAGACTTCTCAAAGTCATCCAGATATATTTTTCCTTCTTCTCACATTAACTGGACATAACTACAGTCACGACTGTAAAGACAGACCCGCTCCAACTTGCTCTATGTACCTAAGACAGGCAGTTTGACATTTTTAATTTATGTTTTAAACACAACTGTATTAACCCAAACATTGAAAACTACCTCCCACAGGGGAGGACTCCTCACACTCTTCCCCTGCTACAGCATGGGGTCCCTCCCACAGCAGACAGGTCTCCATGGACTTCTCCAACATGACTCCTGCCCACAGGCTGCAGTTCTTCATGAACTGCTACAGTGTGGGTCCCTTTCACAAGGTGCAGACCTTCAGGAAGAGGCTGCTCCAGAGTGGGTCCCCCATGGGGTCACAAGCCTTGCAGCAAATCTGCACCAGTGCGGGCTCCTCTCTCCATGGGGCCACAGGTCCTGCCAGGAGCCTGCTCCAGTGTGGGAGTCTCACAGGATCACAGACTCCTTTAGGCATCCCCGTGCTCCGCTGTGGACCTCCATGGGCTGCAGGGGCACAGCCTGCCTCTCCATGGCCTGCACCATGGGCTGCAGGGGAATCTCTGCTCTGGTGCCTGGAGCACCTCCTCCCCTCCTGCTTCACTGACTTTAGTGTCTGCTGGGCTGTTTCTTTCACATATTCTCACTCCTTTCTCTGCCTGCAATTGCTGTTGTACAGTAACTTTTTCCCTTTCTTAAATTATACCAGGCACACTACCACTGTCACTGATGGGCTTGGCCTTGGGCTGCAGCAGGTCTGTCTTGGAGCTGGCTGGCATTGGCTCTGTCGGATATGGGGGAAGCTTCTAGCAGCTTCTCACAGAAGTCAAACCTGTAGCTTCCATGCCTCCAACACCTTGCCACACAAATGCAATATAGGCAGGGAGCACAAGTTTGGAGAGATAATAATAGGCATTATGTGAATTAATGAGTAGGATATCCAGTGGTGCTACAGATATTGCCACTGATGCTCCTGATTATGAATGCCTTAATGGCAGAATGAATCTCCTGCTGAGTCACAGAAGATCAGTGAGTAAAAATGCTACTCTGGGAATAGGTTATGGGACTGTTGAAAAGCTGAGGTTTTTTTTAGTATTTTAGTTGGCACTTTGCACAGCTGCACAGAATACAGCATTGTTATCTGCAAAGTTAACACAAGATAAATATGGGTTAGCCTGGGAAGTCAGAACTATTTTCTCCTCAGCTTGGACAATACAAAGAATAACATGAACTATAATAGTGCACAGGCACCAGGAAGAATCACCAGGAAAGACTCTATCTTTTATCCAAGCATCTGAGTGAGAACTGGACATAGTAGTCCTCACAGTTTGGCATATCGCAACGCATGCCTGGAACTGATACCAAGAATTGTCTAGGACAATGTACAAGCTAGCAACGTATCCTATCCACTGCACCAGATAGGACCATGCAGACAACAAAATGCTGTGTTTTTTCTTGTAACACTGGAATTATTGGTAAATTTATGGGAAGGGATCCTATCTGGAAAATCTGATGTGTGCAAGAGGTGGGGATAAAGACCAAACAGGTACATTGATCAAAAGGCAACTCCTTTTGCCACTGAGTAGTGCTAATAGGAGAGAACTTGGGAAACCATGATTTATAGCAAGATATTGGCACTCCTGTGTTCAAAAATGAAAATTATTATTTTGTTCCATATTAAAAACATCCAGTTATTTGGATGGGAAAACTGGGGGAAGGGAGAATACAAACAAACCTAAATCCTTTAAAGAAATAAACACAATTAACTAAATGTGACTTCTTGCTGCTCTATGACACAGCAACTGTATTCATAGAAAAGACTAAGCAAAGAACCATAGATTGGGAACAGACAGATTTTCTTACAAGTTTTGAGTACAAGTTGACAGGGAAATTAAGAAGAATCATCCCCCAAAATTACATGTGAATAGCAGAATCCCAGCTGGAAAAAAAGGTAATCAAGTCAGATTCCACCACAAAAAAAATCCCTGAAGTGATGGACATTTCTAACCATACATATACTTCTCATTTTTAGTGTCACATCTAGTATCGTGCTGAAATGAAACATGATTTTCCCTGTTCCATTACTGTTGTCTTTTTGTATTCTCCTACACTTATCTATCTCTATCTGTTTATGTTTGTGATTTCCTCTTTCTCTCCATTAATTTTCAGTGTGAGTGTCCCTTAATGGCAGTTCTCTCGCCCCATTCTGAACTCTATTAAAAAATGATCAGCAAGTGTATAATTATATCTGGAATTATGACCATCTTATGGAGATTTTACAGTTAGTAGTAAAGCACACTGAAAACATAAGACACGAATTGCTATAATTTCAACCTTTTTTCAGATGAAATATTTTAATTCTGAAAGAGTTGGAAAATACTGAACGGAAAAATTGTAGCTCATATTAGCTCGTAGATGGTGCAGCAGAGAGAGCCCATAGGAATGGTTATCATGATAAATTCATACCAGAGATAAATACTTCCAGTTATACATTTGGTTGTTCATCATTTGATTTTACCTTTATAGAAAAATTCTCAAAGTAAGGAAATAAAATTGGAACATTAATAGTATTAAGTACTTTAAAGTTTTGCCTTTTTAAGAAAAATCATGACAACAAAGATGTGACTATAAGAAAAACAAAGCCTTTTTTTTTTTTAATGTATTTTCTGAAAATTTGAAAGTCACACATTATTACTGTCATTTTTTACTAGGGATACTTGCCTAAACATAAGTCCCTTGAGTTTGAAAATAAAAGTAAAAATACTTATGCATCTTATGTGGACGGAATTCAGAAATAGGTAGCAATAATTTAGAAGCAAAAGCAATAGTTATGACTACGAGCAACTTGTATTTTATATATAAAATAAAGTTCTACTAGCCACGCATAGCTAACACTCAATTAAAAGTCATTGAAAACCTATTTAAAATTGCAAAAACGCATTTTTTCTAGGAATACGGTCAGTAGTATTAGAAGCTCTAGGTACTCTACGTGTATAATCAATTGTTCCAGGGATCAAAGGATTCCAGGTGGAGAAGGAATGTAAGCCACACATATACACCCCAAACTACTAGAAAGTTTATTACAAGATCTAAAACAGATGAAAAATCCAGAGATATCCCAAGCTAGAAAGAGAGAGAACTAAAGGCCAGCAAAGAACAGATTAGGCACAGATTCTTACCAACCCACACATCTGTTCAATGAACAGGAGGCCAGCTCTGAGGTGCATTGAGAGCAAACGGGGTGGCAGGCACTACTTGACAGGCGTCCCCGCAGAGGTGATGTCGGCCATAAAAGGGTAGTTGGATCCGCCTCTTTCTCGATCTCTCTCAAACCCTGGGCCTTTTTATATCCCAAAACCTGCCAACTCATCCTGATGCAGGGGGCCAGCCTGCATCAGGAGGAGTGACCCTGCCGTCTCCCCACCATGCACACTCACTCCAGGTAATCGGGGTGGCCCACGGCAGACTGATTTTTTACAGTGTTAGAGCCATCTAACACATCAATTGAAACTTGAAAACATGATAATGACCATAAGGATGATCAGGGAGCTGAAGCACCTCCCATATGAAGACAGGCCGAGAAAGTTGGGGCTGTTCAGCCTGGAGAAGAGAAAGCTGCATGGAAACCTCACAGCAGTATCTGAAGGGGCCTATAAGCATGCTGGAGAGAGACTTTTCATCAGGGACTGTAGTGATAGTACAGGGGGTAATGGGTTCAAACTTAAACAGGGGAAGTTCAGGTTAGATATAAGGAAGAAGTTCTTCATTGTGAAGGTGGTGAGGCACTGGAACAGGTTGCCCAGAGAAGCGGTAAATGCTCCATCCCTGGCAGTGTTCAAGGCCAGGTTGAACAGAGCCTTGGGCAACATGGTCTGGGGTAAGGCATCCCTGCCCATGGCAGAAGGGTTGGAATTAGATGATCTTAACATCCTTTCCAACCCTAACCATTCTGTATTTTCAGAATTATTACAATATTTTCAGGTAAAATAGTCATGTGCATTTCAAAATTAATTCATTCCTAGGTGAATGAATTGACAAAGGAATGCAGTACAATGTAAAGGAAGATGAATCTGATCACATAATTGCAATATTCTAAGGCATAAGGTTAGCTCTGAGACATATGATTAATATCACATGTAAAAGGCTTTCTGAGCTGAATAACATCATATTAAGTTAGACAAGTTATGAATAAGTAATATTATCAGAGGAATAAATTATAATCTGGCATCTTCAATCTTTTTTTCCTAAATTATGAAACTAAGTTTCCATTAAATTATGTTCTAGTATGCCAGAAAGTTTTAAATGTTGTAGAGATGATACCTGGAAAACAAACTTGGAGACCAAGGTTGGATGCCAAATGTAGCAGAAATACATCCTTTACATGAATTACAAGGAAAAAAAGAGATGTAGTTCCTAAAATAGCCTTAAAATTCTCTAGTTCAGAAACCAGTAAGGGAAAGATAAGAACAGTGGGAAGACCAAAAATAGAACTTTTCTGAAATTGCCAAAGGATGTTATTAAACTTCTCATATTATTTCATGTGACATTATCTCCAAGCAGAAGGGTTGTTCCATTTCTCTTTCCATCAAATACTCTGTACTACTCTTGACTGCTTTAGCCCTAAAATCAGCTGGATAAGTTTTACTCTGATTTTAATTAGTATCTTTCACTGCAATGGGAATCTCTGTTACAGTTGAAAGATGCTTTCTGTGTAGCTGCTTGCTTCTCCAGTTTCTGTACCAGTTTCTGTACTAGTTTCTGTGGTAAAAGCAAGCTCCAAATCCGAAGTCCAAAACACCATCCATCCTCAAAGGAACTTCAGGCAGTTCTCTCCCAAACATACTATCTATCTGAATGAAAACATACTATACAGTTCTTTAATTTCTCTTCATGGAATAATCATTAACCTTTTTCTTCAACCTGGACTGTAGTGGTAACAAATTCAAATAGCAAATTTTGTTAATATTTCATTAGATTTCTGCAGTTCATAAGGGAACTACATTCTCAATCAGACGGAAGTGAATGGAAGAAGGAACGGAAACTCGACACATCAATGGCATCCTATGACCACAGCTGACTCACTCTACTGTTGCCTGGACATTTGACAACTCTAGAACAGATGAAAAGTGAAAAAAATATAATGCATTTTTCATACCTTTCTCTATTTAGAGTATAAGAATGATAACCATAATATTAGAGGTCCACTGAAATTACAAATAATGTTTTTCAGATTTTACATCTACCTTTTTGTTTCATAAACTGCAAAATGCACATTCTGAAGAAAATATTCATCATAAAACCCTATAGAACTGACATTTTATATTTGACATAGCTGTTGTGCAAAACTAATTATCTTTGATTGGAAGTTGATCACATACATGGAGAAGAATCTGACCATTAATATAATCTTTGAATGCAATTTTTTATACACTTAACAGAAAAGCATTTTTCAGTATCAGGAACCTAATGCACATATTTCTAGACAGAAACACACACATACCTATGTATACATATATAAAGCCTCATTTTGGGAAAGTACGTAAGCAATTGCTTAATTCTAGAGCTGTTTCTGGTTTTTAGCCAAACCAAAGGAATGATATCAAATTTCAAACTGACCTAAAATGGGAATGCTTTGATTTTCTCTGTGAAAATGAGTTCTGGATTCATCAAGCTCTTAAATCCTATGTAAAAAATAACACAAATTCTACAACAAAACAAAACTGCTAAGCAAAACTTAAAAATATTTCATCTCAAATTGTCTTCTGTCCAGGAATCATTTATGAAAAAAATTATTTCATTGTAATAATAAAAATATTATCATCTTAAAAAACATTTACTATCTGATTTTAAGTATATGCCTGTTCAGTTAAATAAACACTTAAAAATTAACTCTTTGCATCTTTGTACCCAAAGAATTAATTTGATTTAGGTCAATAATTTAAGTGTCTTGCTTTAGCATTTAACCCTCAAAACAAATCCCATCCTAGATCCTCACCTCAAGAGTTCATCTACCTATATGCTTCTCACTAAATATACAATGAATGCTATTGGACCTCAAGTATGTTCTTAATTATTAGGTTGAATAAAAACTCTTTCCTGAATCAGAGATCAAAATACTTTCCTTTTACTTGCTGACTGATATTTAACAGTTCATTAAGATGTCTTTTCTATTTAGAAGTACTGCCTTATATGGCCTGCCTAGTCTTGAGGAGGCAGCAATAAAAAAAGAAATCCAATATGCTAAGAATATTCTTCTATGACTTCTGAAAATAAATTCAGAACTGGAGGCATTGGTCCAACGGAGACAACAGTGAGTAGGTTCTATCTTCAGATATCATTAGCTTTCCAGTAATAAATAACACTGGCAAATATAATTAAAAAAATACATAAAATATGAATAATCCTAAAAAAATACTGAAGAAATTTGTAAGTGATATTAGGAAACGTGTACAAATATTAAATACCATCCAGCTCTAAATATCTATGTTGAAATAAGACCTTTCTTATATTCAAAGATGGCCTTGTGTTCAGTCTTCACCTTCATTAGCAAAAGGCTTAATGCAAATTTGTGATCTATTCTGACTCCCTTTTAAAAGCAAATACCTCCATTTGGGTTTAACTCATCCTTAATCTTGACCTTGCTGGCTCAGTGGAATGAATCTCCAAGGCTGATGAAGCCAAGGCAGCTGTAGGGATCAAGAACATCAGCTATGAATTAGACCATGCTATGCAGACTGATTGTAATCTCACATCATGTCCACCAACTTGTTCAAATTAGGCTTGATTACCCTAGTTGTTCCACCCTTGAGGATAACTGGAGTCAACACATTAAAAATACCTACAGGGGAAGTATCACATATGCTTCATACAAAACAATCTTTGCTTGGCATCTAAGTGTAAATGAAACTGTTAAAAGCCCTGATCAAACTGACACCATGTCCTCCAAACAGATGGTCCTGAATGCAGGCAGCCAGGATGTGATATTTGGACACAGCTGTGTTTGCAGAGCACACTGTTTTACGCCAAGAATGTTTCAGTGGCTGAATGTCCAAAGTTCATTCCAACACTGTCAGGGTATACAGCATCCCCTGTCAGAAAGGACTAAACGTAAACCAGAGGACTCTTCAGTACAGCAGAATGTGTTATAAGACACCTTTTATCACAAAGGGTGGGAAAAAGCTTTCAATTTAAGGTCTTACTGAATTTTAGCTCTTAAGAGAAAACTTTTTTTGAAACTGGCAAAATGGAAACTATACCTATTCCACCCAGTTTTATTTAATTTTACTTAAGTATTTTTATCATGCCTAAGTGAGCTGAACCCACTGTACTGTTTCATTGTTGCTGCTTGTCTGACTCCCCATGTTATATGAGATGAGCAGAGCTCACAGCAGTAGCCGGATTACTGCAGCATGTCTAATGAAAATGGAAAGTTGCATCAAGGTGACAAAACATGACTGCTAATTTGATAACTCTGCAACACAGATCAGAAATGTGATTGCTTGATGTTTACACAATTAAAATTTCCAATACTATATGCAGTAAGTCACCCGAATATATGACAAGGTTAGATTTCAATGTCCATTTGTTTTTACAGTCCCCACCCTTTAAGTTCCACAAGTTCATAGAGACGTTTTCGTAGTTAAAAATGGGAGGAACGGATCTGAGAAAGATGTAAACACATGAAAGCTCATTTACCCATATATTGTGTCTAAGGATTCTTTCTATTTAGTGGATCTGACAAAATTTCCTACAAATTCATTGTACAAGTAAAACAGACCTGATGCCTTTCAAAGTTTCGAATGTTCAGTTACGCATCTCTGAGAATAGGATTCTACATCTATTTGACTGTAAGCCTTCTGCAGTTTTTACCACAAAGAAATTGTTAATACTAATTCTAACATATACATAAAAATAACACACACCTAGAAGCTCTTAGCAAATCACCAACTCTTGTACAATGTTTGTTTGTTCTTACTTAATACTGCTCTGGAAAAACTCAAGACATTCTTCCTGTGATTTGTAATACATTGCACACTAGTCTCCAGCACTGAATGGTAACTTAATCTTGTCTTTCAGAAATGTAAAGCTATGGTCTTGAATTGAGTTTCTATATATGTTTCAGTGAACTCATTCAAGGAAAGTCTTATTGAATAGAGTGAACTAGGATAACTTAATTTGGAAGTTATAAACACAGTGATCACAGCCAGGAGGTCTCTAAGCCATTCAAAACTCTAAGAATAGTATTTATTACCACTGTGCTACAGAAGTGCTTCTGTTGAATAATGAAATAAAATCCAATTGAAATATTCATCCTATCTCAACAACTAAACTGCAAACGCCTTCAAATGCCTTCAACTGCTGCTTAAGGCCAATACCAACAAAATCACTTCTCCTATATTTGAAAAATTCAAAGAGCAAAAAGTTAGCTGGCTACATTATTTAGGATAGCACAAAGGTTATACAGATAAAAAAGAAGCAACTCCTTTTTATACTTCTAGCTTTAGAACTATAAAATAGTACCATATCCTAACAAAGTAAGGGTGTAAACATCATCTTCCGGAGTTTTCATATAACAGGCACTACATTTCACAAAACTATCATGACTTACCAGACTTTTAGGAAATCAATACTTTAGTCAGTAAGGAGACTTTAAAAATCCCTCATAGTAAAATTCCTGATAAGGAATCACTTCTTATCCAGTAACTGATGTATTTTCAAATGTTATTGCATGATACAACTTTTATTTTTTAAAATTCAGTGTATTTGCTTGAAGCAGCAACTAATTTAACTCAAAGCCACCTTTGATGCTAGCCAATCACTGTTATAAGTACCTTGTATAGTGGAAGTCCAATGAAATCACCAATGACAATTGGTGATTTATTCACACTAGGAAAATACAGTTCAGTCCAAAATTTGGTTTGAGATAAATCTGTATGTGTTTCATCTCTCCCTCATGCTTAACATCTCCTCTCATTCTATACAACATAAATATTTTCCCAGATGTATAAAACATTTATATAAGTGGGAAGAAAGAATGCATATATTTTTAAAACACTTATTTTCCCTTAAATAATATTACCAGATTGTTTGTTCTAACATTAAAGCACTAGAATCATAAAACAGAAATAGTCCCTCAAGTTCATCTGTGAGATAAATTTGAACATACTCTCTTCATTGCTATTATTTACTAATTAAATATGATAATATTGAAGTAATTACTTTTCAAGCAAAATAAGGACCCTCTGAAGAAAATGCAGATGAGAAAACCAAGCACAGCCTGTGAACTAGTAAAGCACGAGGCTGAATGTTGTGCCAAGCAAATGTGCTTAATCTCCACTGCAGCAAAGCAGGAAGAGAAGCTGATGAGTTCAGAAGATTGTGTCAGTGGCTCCAAGTTTTTTAGGGAGCAGGACATGCACTGAGGGTCACAATGCACTGCTCTGTCTTTTCTTGCAGGAAAGGTTACATGAAATGGGTAGATTTATTCTGAAGAAGAGAGCAAACACATAGAAGATTATAACAGATACACACAAAATCTTCAAATATGTAAAAGAATGCCTCAGCAAATAAAATAACAAACTAGTCCCCACGCCCATTTCTAACAGAGATGAAAATATGACTTTGTCAGCTGAGACCCTTAGTTCACATTGCAAGATACTGCCCACCCATGTGAAACTTACTGAAGGGCCCCTTTGTTTTCCAGTGCAGCACTCCAACTTGCCAAACTCAGTCCAAGGTTTGACACAGTCCCCAAAAGGTTCCTCTTGCTAGATAAATGTCAATGTCATACTTAACTGGGATAGACTACATTGATTTATATTTTGTGATATCATAACCATAATAAACATTACAAATCACTCGCTGCTTGCAACTAGGCACACTTAGTCATACCACATAGCAGTGAATTATTGTGTGGGGAAAAAAATATGTCTGGTTTGTATTTTTTTTATCTGCTCTGTTATTAAAATTAAGTATATCAGTAGATTTCCTATGTCACAGTTTTGTTTTTAAAAGTAACTTTAAATATTTTGTTTACAACACAACTGTCTTACTGCAGTAAAAAATATGTTTTCAGAAACCATTACTTACCAGTAAAATTGCAAGTATAGATCCTAAAGACTTGAAAAGATAATTGATTTTGAATTCAGCACAAAGGTGCGTGGACCTTTTGGACATTATAGAATAGCTTAAAGATAGTGTGAGGCTTAAAAAGTGAGCCACACATGTTTTAATTCTCAGTTTAAAGAGAATTTAATTTTTCAAAACAATCCATATATACTACAGTACTGTGTAAGTAAATAACATAATTATAAGTTACCTGCTTGGTCTTTAAATATTTTTGATATGACGACAGGCACTTTGTGCTCAGCACCACCCTGTAAAAGATGCGTATTAACCATGAGATCTCAATTAAGACTGAAGTGAACTAGTTGTAATGAAAAATTAAAAGAAATGAGAAGGGATCCATACCTTTATGCTTAAGCCCAAGCCACCAACTGGTTGTCTATGAAGTGTAACAGTTCTGTGCTTTAAAAAATTGTACAAAAAAAAAATTTAGGTGAAAACACAATATCTGAATATGCATAGAAGATGGTTTTAAACTTTTTTTTTACTTCTAAAAAAATTCATTCTCAGAGGTAGCCTAGAATCTAAGTGATCTAGTTCTGAAGTATCATTCAACACTGATTCACAGGCACTTATTTAATTCTTTACCATAGAGAGCAGAACTTGTGTGTGAATTCTGCATGCAGACTTTTAGTATTTTTTTTTTTAAATCACTTAAGTGATATTCTTCCTAAACAGAAACTTTTTACATGCTTTTACTCTGAGCAGCTATCATGTGTGCACGATAGTTAGTCTCATATTTCAGTCACAAATACCAACGTTTTCTAATCCTTATCTTCAGACCTTTACCATTTTTTGCAGCATACGCCAAAAGACTTCTAGTAAAAGTCTGCTTCAAATGGTTAGTTTCTTGTGTTTCATATTTAAGTGCACAAAGAAGATAAACATTTATCAATATTTTTGTAGAGCAACCTATCATACATTTAACAGCATGCTGAATTAGACATTTCATTAGTGTGTAACTCTTGGTGCCTGACAACATAATAATAGCACTTACTCGGCTAACAATAATTATAGAGTTAAATGGAATTTATTTTGCCACATGCTGAACAGCACTGCAGAGAATGCTATCTTTACAGTACTTCCTGAACATATAAAAGGGTAGATTTAGATCAGATATTAGGAAAAGGTTAATTCCTGTGAGGGTGGTGAGACTCTGGCACAGGTTGCCCAGAGAAGCTGTGGCTGCCCCATCCCTGGAAATGTTCAAGGCCAGGTTGGATGAGGCTTTGAGCAACCTGATCTGGTGGAAGGTGTCTCTGCCTGTGAAAGCGGGGTTGGAACTAGACAATCTTTAACGTCCCCTTCCTACCCAAACCATTCTGTGATTCTATGATTATTTACTTTTTCCTTTCCAGTAGATAAGAAAATATATATGAGATTACTCCTATATGTATATTTCCTGTGTGTATTTTACAATTTCACTAATTCAGCTAAATATAAATTTTTATTTCAGTAGTCAAGTGCATAAATTTCAGATAATATAGCTCAGTTTTACTGAAATATGTGCTAATTCAGATTGTTTCATAGGTTTTCTTCATTTTGAACTTCATCAAAACTTTTGCTCTAAATTATGATACGCACTGTCAACGCTCTGATCCAATCTGAATTAGAATATGACTCTACCTTTAAATTCAGTGACTCATTCCCAAGAGTAATTTTTTATGACATAAATCCCATCTGCTTATTTAATTCATGTTTCTCTTCACCTATACTTATACCTTGTAAACAAATTATCCCAATATATCCCATCACATAGGGATGATGGAATAAACGTTTTGATAGCTTAGACTGCTTTAGCATTATCAAACAAGAAGTACAAAACCACTACATGGATAGCTTTAGCCATTTTATAAAAGGCAAGCTAGGTATTATTTATTAGCACCTTATATATTCAACTACCACTAACATGTATATTCATATGGTTGATAGGTACATTTCAAATTATAATACTAATGATATAATTGAGTTTGTAGCCTATGAAGCAATTTATTTAGATAACATTGTAATAATCATTTTTATATTTTCATAGTTCATATCATTGCTTATTTCACAGCTTCAAATTTTCCTATGAAAGACACTTTGAAATAAGGTATTTATCATGTACCTCAACATTTCCCATGTAACAGATTTTTTAAATTAGAGCTACATTTGAAAAATGCAAAAATTTCCTTCCTTTAAAGATATGTAAAAGTAAAATACCAAAAGCTGAGTATCAACAAGTGTCAAAACCAAGATCATTTACACAAGCTGATTTCAGTCCAATGATTCTATCTATCAATTGCCATGACTATGACTAGTGGTCATACAAGACCAAACATTCATTTTCTACAGATAGATAGATATTTTTTGTTATTGATTTTGAATTTTAAAAAGTCGAACACTGTACAATTCCAGGAGATCAGTAGAAAACTAATACTGTGTCAATATTGCAAACATACAAATAGAGCCATGGATCTTCATTATATTACAATCCTTTAAGGCCAGATGATCATAAATCTGGCAATGAACTATCCATGCCATTATGGATTAACAGTAAAACCAATTCATAAGGATTTATAGAGGAATAATTTTAAAGAGGAAAAGTTTCATAGAAAAACCTTTTCAAATTACATGAATACTTGCTACGAAATTTAAAATCTTTCTTGATGACAGAGTGCCAGCCTTGCAATAACCCTAACAAGGCAGTGATCTGACACCCTACAAAAACTTGATCAAAAATGTAAACCAATTCAAAATAATATGGTGTATTTTTAGCACATGTAAATTGGCTAACTAAAAAAGAACAAACAAAAATGTAATTGAGATAAAGCAAATATTTAGCTTCTTGTTGGATAACGACAGTACATAGATTACTTAAAAAAAATAAAAATCAGTAATCTAAAAAAACCCCACGTACATTAATAGCAATAATGTTTTTAAGGGACAACACGTGTGATAAAGGTAATGATGAACAGGACAGGTTCCAAGTATACAGGACTTCAAGGTCATCCTTGTAATAAAGAAAACAGCTGAAACAAATAGAGAAAAGCACTCTATCTGCAGATTTTGGTCGTCCAAAAAAAGCTAAACATGAATCACGAATAGTACAAGAAAAATCTATGTTTCTGCACAAAGCCATGGCCAAAATCAGTAGTATAATCCTACATCATCAGGAGACTGTTAAGAAGGAGCAGAAAGACTATAAATTATATCTTCATCTGGCAGTGATACCCACTTTAAATAATACAGCTAGTGCTGATACAATCATTTTGAAAATGATGCAAAGAAATTGGAGAGGTATCAGGCAAGAGCCACAGGAACGCCAAATACCTTGAGAAATTTGTGTAGTAGTGAAACAGATGCCAGGAGTTAAATATATTTATCTTTTTCAAAGCACTTTTCAGGAAGGGTCAAGCACAGTTTTAAACTATCTTCCTTGGCAGAAGAAAACCAAATCTTACAGACAGACACAGTGAAAATTTCAATGACTTGAAGTGGAAAACAGACACATTCAGACAAGATTTTAAAGTTTTGTAGCATGACACACCATAACTAGATTTTTTAAGAAACTTTTTTCTGGTAGTAACATGGCATTGAGACCTTACAGTGTACAGCTATCTCTTTCTTCATCCTTACTTAAAGCACAATCTGTCATATTATTTCATGAACACAACTTTAATTTAGTTCTAAACATACTTAGAGCTTGTTTTATACTACTAAGCAGTACAATATTTAGGTACATCCACATAAATTAAATTAGTTTCCCAGCCTGCCACAAATATCCTCATTCTACAGAGCAAGAAGTGATGTGAAATGCCTTAATGCTTTTTCTAAGTATTTGTATGAACTTCATCGGTTCAAAGTATCTTGTTGACCAGCTTCACCCTTAGCTTTGAATGTTCAGCATTTTAACACATCATAATTTGAGATTGGAAGAGATGCACCTAATACCTGATCAATAATGTTAATTTGGTATAATTCTAACTTTCTAATATTTGACTTTGCAATTTCATTTTAAAGGAGGAAATTAAAAATATTTTTTTGGGCTAAAACCCACAAATTCACATGGCTCACTATAGTCCTTCATTTGGACCTTTAAATTCATAATATAGATGCTCACTACTAAAAAAAGAAAAAAAAAGGTAATTTAGAGAAGGAAATCTGTAGGTAACTTAGAGATTGAGATTTAGAGGAGATTCAACATTAGATACTTGTTGAATCAAATTTCAGGTTTTGTAAGGAAACATGCTAAGCAGTAATTATTCTCTTTCATTTGACCTCTGCGCTCTGTCCCCTCTAATTTATTCTGTCGCCCTATTCTCTTTTCAAGACCTTTATTTAGTTCTGTTCTTCCTGATCTCGTAACTCAAAATTCAGGAAGATAATTTTCTCTTCTTCAAACCAAAGAACAGACTGTCTTACAATTCCTGTCTCACAAACCACACCTATGCTAAAATAAAGCAAATCAACACAGTAAAACTCCCATCCACACTACCAAATTTTCTTTCCTTGAAAACATTATGACTAATAATGCCTAACTGGAACACTACATGACACATGCCATCTCCTGATTTGGTCTGAGGCATTGTTTAAGAGAGTTGCAACTGACATTGGCCAAAATCCAGACACAGAGTACACCAATACTCATTATAGACAATTTGGCACAAGTCTAAATGCAGCCAGAGAGTGCTCTCACATAAAGAACTGTGGGCCAATGCTGAACATGTGCTACAGCATATGTTTTATTTTCTAGAAGAGATGAAGTCACATAGACCTGTGTATGATAGATCTTGCAATACATAAACAGAAAGGAAAAGGACACTGATATGTATTAACTACAAACACAGATGTAAATTAAAGATTTTTAATTATCCCTACAAGTACTGGTGGCATTGGCAGTCATGTACAATAAAAGAATACATGTAAAATAATATACATCTTAGTATTAGATTTTATTTAAATTCTGATAGAAAAGCATGTAACATTCTGACAGCTCCTCCATAGTGAGACAAAGTCCAAAGAACATTAAAAAAAAAATAAATCTCTTAATATACTCTAAATGATGATGCTTCTACAGCTGGTATTACAGATACAATTCTAATAGCATCACTCTAATAAATCATTTTATAAACTATGTAATAACTATACTAATACTGGTACAAACAAAGGTTAGACAAACTCAGGTTTCATGAAAGCAAATCCAACTGACAACACTATCTGCCAAAGCAGAATTTTCTGATCGTACACTTGAGCACTTACTGGTAACATAATTCCTGAATGTTGACTGCTTTACTGGTAGTGCTGTCTGCCTGCCTCTGCTTCTTCCTTCAAGCTATCAAACTGTGCAAAGTTGGAAGGGCAAGACTAACTGACAATATGTTATCAAGAACTGCTTGCATTAAACCTAATCTTCCATATAAATGTGGATTAAATACCCAACCGACAGTTTTCACCATGGTTAAGATGACCTCTGTGAGAACAGAACTGTGTGCACATACAGTATGCTTCAAGTGCAGTATAAAATGGAAAGCTGTTTTTAATTTACAGAGGTGACAGAATAAAGTTTCTATCAATTGACTCCAGGCACGTACACTGAAATTAACCTGAAATTAAAGTGATCTATAGGGAAGAGAAATCTGCAATAATGACAACACCCAGCCACAAGCTTGAAGCAAGGAGGCAAAAGCAATGACAGAAGCGTATGTCTGGCTGTCCAGAGAATGTGTTAGTAGAGAAGTAATTCCATTAGTAGTTCTCATAACAGACCATGTCAGTGCGCTTTCTTAAAAAGTGAATGTCCTCCTTAAAGTGGAGATCACAGACAGCTGTAATGGTGGTAGATGACCACCAACCAGACAGATACATTTATGACTCAAGGGAGAAGACTCCAAAATGGCTGACTGAACATGTACAAGGTGGCACATCCAGCAGGAACCCTGCTTAGCCCAAGAAACACTAGACAGGTTTGGGCTGCTAAACATAGGAACTAAGTCCTAGATACAAAAATTAGGTAAGAAGAAAGGAAGCGAGAGACCTGGACTTCTAGAGTAAGGTTCTCCAAAACTCTTCCAATAGTCCCTGTATGGCTGAGGAGACAGGCAAGGTCTTAATGCATCCCTAGAGAGAAAGCTTAAGGAAGATGGATTCAGGTTCATCAGAAACTGGAGTCATTTTTGAAACAAACAGAAACTGTGCAGGAGGCACAGACTCATCTGAACTGTAAAGGAAGCAAAGCTGCTGGTACTTAAAATTCAGTTAAGCCAAACCTAAAGTTTTAAACTGTAGTGTTGGAAACATTGACAGGTACAGAAGACCGTATAATTATGGACGATGTTTCTATTATGGATATAATCAGAGATATTCTGTATCTTTAAGTGAAGTACGGGTTGGGAAGGGAAAAATACAAACAGGAAATATAAACCAGAGTTCCAGGAACAAAACCAAAATTGTACATCTGAACTAAATAAAGGTATACGCATGCTGGAGATGTAGAAAAATCTCTAGTTATGGGATGTATATAAGTATATAAGAAAGGTAAGATAGGCTACATAAACAGCAGAGTAAATACCTTGTGCTACAAAGGACTTAAGACTCAAATAAAACTAGTAAGGCAACTACCTCAACAAGTAAAACAACAGAATCCAGGCTAAAGACAAGCAAAAGTCTTTACTAGTGGCCACTCAACTAGGATGGTAACAATGACTGAGATATGCAAAAAAGCAACAGGAATGAGAAATGTAATGGTGGTAACAGACAACTTCTGGTAGATCAGAGAGAGATACACATAAGCATACAATACATCAACAAACACCACGTCTCTATCAGTCATTGCTTCATGGAGCTCACAAGGTAAGACTAAGTACTTGCCCTAGTCTTGAATATAGCATGTAGGACCTAGTTAAATTTTTTACAGCTGAAAAGCTACTGTGCAGTAGCAACTGCTATGCACTTCACACGCAACATTCAACTGCAAACCCAAGAAAGAAACTATGAAAAATTGAGGAAGCTCGTTGAAAGGAAAAATAAATAGGGCAGCTAAGAAAATTAAAATGCTATAGGCAGTGTGAAAAGTAGTTAAGGGTACCACATAGGAAACACAGAGCCAGTGAATGCCAGTTATTAAAAGGACTTAATAAAGAGGGAAAGGAAAACTGCATGGCTAAAGAGGAGGTTAAGAGAGGTTATTACATGTAGAGTGATGGACATTCTACTCATATGAAAGCAAGAAAAAGGAACATAAGCAAATAAAATTGAAAAACAAAATTAAACAGCAACAGAAAAGAGAGTTCCAAAAACTGCCAAAAAGTATAAAAGTTTATAATACATCTTCAAATCAATCAGGAGCAGGAGGTCTGCCAACGAAACTACAGGGTTGATTTATGATCAAGATATAAAAGGCATACTCAGTAAATAAGGCTACTGGAGGGAAGATAAATGAACAGTTTTCATTAGCATGAAAGAACCTAGAGATGTTCTTCCAACGTGCTTTGTAGCACAAAGAATGTATGGATCTGTCTGAATTTGAAACCACTTTAAAAGCAAATTGACTAAACAACAGTAGCAAATCACCAGGGTCAGATAGCATTCACCCTAGTCTTAAAGGAACACATGGATGAAACAAAGCAGACACACTAAAGTGATACTTCTCAATAAATCCTTGATACATGAAGAGTACAACATTGAAACTAAAATATCTTTTTTTTTTATTTTTTATGTAAGGTTCCAATTAAGGCTTAGAAGACTTAAGGCCTGCACTAAACAAATTAGAACTGGGAGAGGAGAGGAGAGGAGAGGAGAGGGAATAAAACCTACAGACAGTGAGAGAAACCATAACAAAGAGTTCCATTAGACCAAAAAAACCCCATGTGATTCTTCATGCAATTTACAGTAGATTCTGGAGACTGGTGAGAAATAAAAAATCTGTATGTTGAAAGTCTACCTATGTTCAAGTGCATACTGGAGAACTGTAGCAAAAATATATCTGTTAAGAGCTAATACAAACCTGCATTTTGCACAGGAAAGCACTGAAAAACTTGGGGCAGGGAATGTGTTAAAAGAAACATCACATATTCTAACCCTGTTTCGCTCTTCTAGGGAAACACTAGCAGCTGCTGCTGGAAGAAGAGGGCTCAGTAGATTTTAGGTCTGACTCAGTTCTGAACTTCATATAGAACAATAAAATTTCAGGACTACAAAATTTGGACAGAAACCCACACTAGTTTTGCAAGCAACTATAAAAGAAAATTCTACTCCAGAACTTCTTGCCAAAACTGTATTGCAATATTCGTGGAAAAAAATCCCTATCTTTTTGTGACATTAATGATCATGTCATGCACATATGCAGCTGAAGACCCAGTGTTTATGTCACAGTCAAACATACAAACAACTTCACTTTTTAGTTGCCTGCAGGCTAGATACAATTTTTCTGTTCAAACTAATTTATTTATGATTTGAGGCTAAAGTGAGGCAGACATCTGTAACTGTTTTAAAAAAACAAATTAATAAAAACCACAGAGCTAATGTTGACTGTATGATGGCTATAATATAGGCAAGGAAAACTATTCAGAAAGTGTGCTAATTATCAATCTATCTGAACAGGAAATTTGAAATTCATACTCTTTTTTTTTTTTTAACTAGCATTTTGTTTTGCTAATGATATCTTTTAATAATGTCTACAATTTATTACAACTCTTCATTTTGAAGGCTATGTGTATACTGTAATCATTCATTCCAGTTGTGCCGCAAAGCGGAAGTAATTATGTACCCCCCATAGCAAACCACATAGTAGACCTGTTTTATTTTCTCTTTCTAGCACATTAGAGGAAAAATAAGTGCCCTGCATGAAACTTCAGGGTACATTTGAATAGACAGAATATAATTATTAAAACTGTAATTGGCAGGATACCAACATGAAATATTCCTATCTTTCTAAGAACTTTTATTGTTTCAAGTTATCAAGGTTGTTTCTCAAAGCAATACTGGCTCTGTAATACCTACTGCTCTAAAACTTGGCGTAACAATTATTATCTAGCATATAAGTTCTAAGAAACAAATGCATTGACTAGTGTCAAATGTACCAGCAATGGAAAGAAAAAACATATTTACCTGTTGTTTGACAGGCAGTTTGATCTGCTTGCATGTCAAGCAGTTCTTTGAGCAACTAGGCTGGCCATCACATCTGAACTTAGTCTACAGTGGAAGGATATTTATTTTGGAAATGTATTTTCACTCTGTACAAGAAACCGCAAACCTGAGAAGGTAATTTCTGTAATGCTCTAAGCGTTAAAGGAAATTCATATTGTCCATTTGCACATCCGAGTAAAACTTCTGTCTTGTTCTGATGCATGAAAACACTAGAGCATATAGCTGTTGACTGAAAAAAATTTCCCTATGTTCAAAGACAAGCAAACTGCATTCAAAAAACCAGCCTACTCTCTCTAAAAGACTAAGATTTACAGACTCTGAGCTGCTAGCCACGTACAAACTCAATTTTTAGGGATGACATTCACATAACTACAACAGTGGAAGCATAGAATGTAACGAGTGGTGTACCTCAGGGATTGGTGT
>NW_009932254.1:2926-3507 GCF_000696875.1 Nestor notabilis | reverse complement strand
TATATATATATATATACACGCCCACACCCAAAGAGAGAGATCATTCTTTACTCCATGGACCAATCCCTATAAAGCTGCTGAATTCAACTCATCCAGTCCATGATGTCAGGCTCCATCTCTTGTCACAGTCTCTCAGGGCAGGTGGTAGTAGTGTTAAGTTGTTGCCATTATCACGTTACTGTAGATATGAAATAATACTGATGATGCACAGACTGTGGGAACTGACTCAACATTACTCCTTCACTGAGCCAACTGTCAAGAGAGGGATCAGCATCTCTAGAAAAACATAAAGAATTTACGTGTTCCCCACGGCCAGGATGATAAGCTGACCATGAGGTGTTACTTCTGCTATCTGCTGCTTGTTCCAGGGGAACAACTGTATTCCTCTCTTTATTTTCTCCACTCCCCAAGGTGGCTCTAGTAAAAAAAAGAACAGGGCCACCTCACCTAAAGTCTTTCTACTAAACTTGGCAATGCTAATTCAGCTCTCGGGAGAGCGGTCCTCCTTGGTGCAGCTGCCTGCTCCACGTCCCTTACTTAACAGAAATCTCTATTGCTTGTGCCCTCCCCCTCTTTTTTCC
>NW_009932254.1:2262-2540 GCF_000696875.1 Nestor notabilis | reverse complement strand
TTTCTCCTTTTCTGTCATGGACGATTTTTCCATGTGGATTTGAGAGCTGAAGGATGGGTGAGGGTTGTCCCAGCAATACTAGTTGATTGCTAGCTGTGCTCTTTATGAATTGGTACAACAATTGATTTTGGGTTGTGTACACACCACACAGTACAGCACATCTCTCTCTGCTAAGCGAGGTTGCACATCCAGACATCTCAGATGAGCTCACCACTGAACACCTTCTGTGACTGCATTTCTCACTCTGAAGGGACTGAGGCTTGGTAGGGTCTCTATTC
>NW_009932254.1:1084-2153 GCF_000696875.1 Nestor notabilis | reverse complement strand
CCTTGGAGCACATTGTGCAGTGGCTGCACAGCCGGGATGTTCAGGGACTGCAGCTGGCTGAGGGCATTAGTGTTGGCACCTTACGGTGCAGCGGCTCATTCCCCACCTTCACTGGTTTTCTGCTTTGACTCTCGGTTCAACAGCTCTTTTTCTCTGATTGATTGTTTGTTTTCTTGCTCGTGCCCTTCACTCTCTCCAGGCTACAGATGTTGTTGCACCTGACTGGTGCACATCCCGCCCCTCTTACACCAATCTTCTGTAGGGATGTCCTTCCCTAACAAGAATGTGCTGCAAAAGAAGGACTCAAAGGGCAGCTGTTGAGTTGTTTGTATTTATTCCTTCCCGCTTCAGTTTGCACTGACTGACACATCAGCTTTCCAACCCACCCCTCTTCCACCTCAGGGAAGAGCTAGAGGTGTTTTGGGAATATCCTTTTGGTGGTTTCAAATACCAGGAACAAGGATAAAACAAACCTTCCCACTGAAGTCTTGAAAAGACAAACAGTCTCAGGAGTGAAGTTACCACATACAACTACTCAAATCAGCTCAGGGAAATACTACAGAATCAAGTGAAAGAAAAATACAAAGTTTAAGACACAGAGAAGAACTGCACAGTATTATTCAACTCAGTATGTTTGTACTTCATCATTTCCCTGAGTTTTAATTTGTTCAGACAGTTTTCGCATTTCTTTAGAAATGCAGAAGATCTTTGCACTTTGTCATCGTATCTGCCCTACTGAAATTTCATATGTTACTATTGAATTCCAAGATGCTTTTTGTAGCATGAAAATAACACAAATCAGCAAATGATCAGAGAAGCAGATTCAGCTCCACAAGGTATCACAGAGGATCTATTTTTCAACAGTCACAGAGAAATTGTTTCCAAACTGTATTTAAGCCTGTATCAGTAGGTCTCATACAGCACACTTCTTACCTTGTCTTAGTATTGACACTCTAACAGTACTGGCAGCATGGACTGCAAGAAGGTGGCTTATATCCGAAAGAGGATTCTCTTTTGGCACACACCCTATCCATCTAATAAACCTGCCTCATCATTTTGACATTTCTGT
>NW_009932254.1:0-311 GCF_000696875.1 Nestor notabilis | reverse complement strand
TGCACAAGTCACACAGTGTTCATGGTGAAGATTTCCTGTGCCACACGCCTGACAAATTACTTTGCCCTTTTAAATAGAGAAAGAACACATTTCCCGTAGTATCTACAAACTATGAACAACACTAAAAGAAGGGGACTTGATCTTCCAAAGTGCTGTGGTTATTCAGCCCTACAGATAGAAGAGATACTTCAAGTGTGTTCTGTGGGCTTCAGGTTTGAGTTAGGCCATAGTGCCTGTGCATCACACATTCATGGATCTTGGTGACAGTTCATTTTAAAGCATGGTACAGTTCCCTCAGGAGATCCAGCATC
>NW_009932253.1:0-22748 GCF_000696875.1 Nestor notabilis | reverse complement strand
AGAATACCTTCTTAAAGATGGTCCTTGTCTCTCCCACAGTGATCTGAGTGAGTTGAGGGGTCCCTCTGGTAAAACTCCCCGGAGGCCCTAGGGACCCGCTGTTACCACAGGCCCATGAACCAGGGGAATCACCACGGTGAAACAGATCTTTGTTCTGATTCGTAGAACTCGTGAAGAACTCGCCAACAAAGTTTAAGTTGACAAGCAGGTATTCTTTATTGCAGCGCTGGGAGACACAGGGGATATCTCCTCCTAATGTGTGTCTCGTTTAAGCATCAAACAGACCATGATTATATTGTTGCTTAACATACATATTCATTACATTTCTGATAGATGTCATACATATGCATTAGTTGTCCGAGAATCGTTTTACATAATTCCACGCCTATTTTCGCATGCACATAACAATGTGGTATTGGTCTTTGGTGGTCGTTTTACTTCTTCCAACGATCTTCATCACTTGGCTGTTCCTTGAATTCTTGTTCTGGAAGTCTTTGAAGCATGTGCAGTAGATAAATGCTTACACCAGCTTAATTAGTTTGGTAACACCACTTACATAAGCAAGTGATTTCTCCTCATCCTTCTACTTATCAGTTAACTTCACTACAGCACCTCCTGAACATCTTCTGGTTTCAGATACTCCTTAGCTACAGTCCTGTTTTGGTTACAATAAATTTTGTCCAAAGGCCATAAGGTTCTAAAACTGTCAGCTACGGTTTATCTTATATAAGGATCCTGTTATGTTCTTTTAGTTGGGCTTTTTAGGTTTGGAAAGTTTTGTTGTTATGTACAAAGCCACCAAGCTTAAATTTACTTAAAACTGAATTTTCTTATTTTACAAAGGATTATATTTCATTTTGTACTTCCTTGTCTCAAAAGGACACGGGGACACAATTTCCTCTTAGATGGCATATGAACAAAGACTTGTGGCTATCTAGCAGGCGAATTGGGCTTCAGGAAAAGAAAAAGTAATCACACGCTTTTTATTACTTCTAGTTGTCATGTGGTGTAAAAGATTCTGATATAAACCTAGGTTCTGCAGAAATGGCAAAGAATAGGTGCTCTTTTCTGGTCAGATAGGAACAGCAGATGGGCCTCTGGAAAGCAGAAGGAAATGCTGCAATAGCTTTTTCATGCTGTGTATGTACATGGTTCCATGTTGGTTTCCATATGGTGGTGTTTGGCTGACAAGTGCTTTGTTTGAGACTGTGGACTTTCCTTGAATCTGTATTTTCTTAACTCTTCTCCTCCTTCTGCCATCATGAAAGAGATATCGTGATGGTCCATCTCTTTACATGACATCTTCAGCCTTTCATCTCATTTAACCAGTGCCAGTGAACTCTTAATCTATTAGAACGGAAAAACAGGCTAGAGATTTGGGAAATCAAAATTAATTCCTGTAACTTTATAACTTGGAGCTTTTAAGTTACTTTAAAAAAGTAATTTTTCAGTCATCTTATAGGATGTACTCTTTCATTATACTGGAATATGCAAAAAGAAATAGAATTTCTTCTGCAAAAAGATCTATATATATAAAACTGATAGTAACTGTAAACAGTCATCAGAAGATATAATTTGTTTTATAAATATGTTTTCTTTTTATGTAAGTATTCCAATCACCAGAATTGAGCTTCATTATGGAAATGTTTTGGTATAAAACTTAAATTGTAGAAAATTAGTTTCATGTATTAATGCATGCAAGAATATGCATTTTTCACTCCTTGGAAAATAGTTGCTTACCCTTGTAGGAAACATTTCCAAATGTTAACAACAAAGATTTCAAATTTGATTTGAGCTTTTGAGTATTTTTACCCTTAAATGAAAATCTTAACATCCTGATTTGGAAATAAAAACTTCAAGTATGGGAATTACTCATCCTCTTTGAAGTTTAGTGAGCAAATTTTAAGTGTCAGAACATCATCAACTAACAATATTTTAATTTTTAAAAACCTAGTAAAAACTGACACAAGGAGTTACAACACAACACACAAGAAAATTAAATAGAACTGGTCTGGGGCAGTAGATTAGTTCTTACATTTAAGAGAGTTTATAGGAAATACAGCAATTAAGCGTAGCAGAAAAGATAGATGTTACCTAGCTCAAACTTTGCTTAACACTTCAGAATCATCACTCCAAGAAAATTATCAGCTACTCAAAAGTTACTTTGATAATGTTTTTATTAATGTTTTTGGCTCACAGCTGAGCCTATTTGAATCTGTATGCAGATATAGAGAGAAATAGCTTACAACAACAATATTTTCTAGTGATGTGGTTGAGTACAAGAGTTCCACTATGTTGTACAACACAGTGAACAGCATAAAGAAAATCCGGTTGAAGACAGCTGTATGTTCTGCTAGTCTAGTCTCTGCCTTTAGTGAAGAAGATGCAGAAAATATTTAGTCATTTTTGTGGGATTTGAGGCATCCTTGATTCAGTTAAACCATTTTGACAGAAACATAATTAAGCTTCATTAAGTACGGTTTTTCCAGCACTCTGAGAAAGCTATTTAATACTATGATTATACTCAGCAATTTGACAGCAAATAAATATTACAGATATTAAAAAAATCACTATATGTATTCTTAAGACTCAGACAAAGATTTCAGCATGATGTGACTTTCAATTTTGGTCATGTTAAGGTTGTTCCAAATGAGTGTATGGATGGAAATATAAAGCCAGAGAAATAAATTTCCTACTCCTGTACTTTGACTGGAGTAGGTGTTTGGGTTTGTGGTTGAAGAGTTATTTTTAATTGTCATATCTTGTAGCTTTTCCTTGGGTGTAATTTTTTTCTGAAATCTGTATAAAATAGTCTTTGAGAACAGTGAATGACTGTATTTCCTGAGGAAAAGAACTGTTTTCTAATTACCTGAAAATTTAATACAGTTTGCTTATCAGCTACGGTAGTAATAGAGCAGATGATGCAGACATTTACACAAAGATGTACCTCTATTGTCTAAAACACTTAGTCTGCTGAAAATTTGACTATGTTCTCCTTGAGGGATAATCAGAACAATAAAATGAAATTAGTCAATAAAATTTTCTAACAGCTGTCTCTATTGAAAGTGCGAAATCTGCCATGAGTAATAAATACACAAGGAGCATGATACCTGCTATCCACAGAAGACAGAACAGTTCACTGGAGATTATTTAGTGATATCACAATTAAGAAATTATTCAAGTATATTGCAGCTGATGGAGTAAGCCCAACATGGCAACGAATACATCCTCCTGACATTACCCAGAAGCATTGTAATGACTTCAGAGGTTGTGTCAGTGAAAACTCTAGAAAAATACCACAAGCCTGAAAAGTACTGCTATTTGTGTTGTAATACTTCACATAAGAAATCATTAACTGTGATAAGTTTGGTTTCCTAATGACATAGAATTTTTATTCTCATTTTCATCAGATACATAGATTTTGCATCCAAGTGGTTTTTGGTTTTGGTTTTGTTTTCTAGATCAAACAAAAGTCATCATCAGTTTCAGTCCAGGTAGAAGGAAGATGCTTTGAGTTAAAGAATAATTTAAAGAACAATGTGATAGCTGGAGATTTAATATTTGGAATATGTGTTGTGATTTCAGATCCTTAACCACTCTAGAGGCTCAGGTAGCAATGACAGTCAAAACTACTTCTAGGTTTTGAGTATATATTTGTAACAATGTTTCTCAGAAACCCAACTATTTAAGTATGCCTTTGTAATGTTCATATTGAGTAGCTGTATTTGAAACTATACTCAAAGATAATATGCAAGTCTGCCTCATAGCAAAATAAGATTTCTTGAATATTTTAACAAATTTGGTGGCATCACTTGGCCCATAGGATCAAATCTGTTAATCCTGACCTCTAAGTCCTCAGTTCAAAAGATTCAGACTCTCAGACTCTCTCTCTCAAACCTTGGCTGCCTACCTGTTGTATGAAAATAATATCAAGATGTACTTTTGAACATTTTTAAAAGGCTTTTTATTATTAGTAATTAAAAATCAGATCTTATTATTGTAAGAGAAATTACCCAAGCATCTGAAATGTAGAACATTTCTTGAAATTTAAATTTTTACATTGTTCCCACATCCTTCCTCTTGACCTGTACAGCATTTTGGGAATCATTTAGGCAGTTTTAAAATTGGACATAAATATGTTCTTACGGTTCAGAAATGAGTTGAAAAAGGCTACTACAGTTGTCATCATTATTAAATTACAGCCTTTCTCTTAAGACAATACAAGTTTAAAAAGATGCACAGGGCATCTAAGAGGAAATACCTGTTTCTGGTATTGACTTTTATTTGCAAGGTGGCAGCTAGGAGACAGACATAGTGCGTGTTTTTATTTACTATTCCATAAATGACAAACATGGATAGTGGTAAGTGCTTTTTGAAGCATTAATTTTCCTGTATCATCTTAGGTGTTGGACAGGATTCCATGCTAGTTCAAGAATGAAGATTTTCTTTTGCAGATTTCTTTAGGCAAAAGGCAAAAAGAAGAGGGGGGAAAAAAGGAGGAGAAAAACTAATGAATAGAAAGGAAAGCACATAAAGAACATGACAGAACAACAGCATCAGCTGTTATGTCTCACTTCTTAGCCAAACCTATGGAAGGTGACTGTGGGAGGTGGTGTGGCAGTTCTCTGGTTTTGGTGGGGTATTGGCCAGGATTAGGCTATTGAAATATCCATGTCTTCTGTAACCTGGAAACCAAAGAAATACTGGAAGTAGCAGAAGGGCTGCAACATATTTGCTTCAGGTTTCAGTGTTTTCTTATTAATTTTGTGTCATGATTCTTTATTGAAATTCTTTCTTAAGGAGCAGAAGTGGAATGATAAGGAGGATGTTATATTCTGTCATTACCTTCTCCAGCTAAACCTGATTTTCAGCATTCTGATTTTAGTCCATCAGCTTCTAGCGCACTCATTGGCTGGTCTAGGGCAGGTACATTCAAACTGCCTTTTTTTCTTTTGGTTTAGTCTTTTAACTTTTGCTGACTTTAATATATAATTTTATTTAACCAGACTATTACAGCCCATGGCAATGTAGGTAATAGACTTGTATGCAAAGTATTTGCTGCCGTTGTATTGGTAGCTGCTGAGAACATGACATTTCCTTTTCAATACTGCTAATCTTCTTTCTTGGGGCATTTCTGTTCTTTAACTTCTCAGTAGGGCAAATGTGCCCTGTTCATTGTGATAAAGTGGCATTATCTTTTGGTATTCCTGGCTATCTCTGTAATACAATAAAATAAGCGCCAGCAGACAATTGACAACATCTGTTATCCTCTAATGATTGGCAGCTTGACTTACAGTCTGTCATGCTGGAATGACATATTTTTCATTCACAGTGCACACTTCCACTGAACTTTATTCCCAAAGTCCTTGTTTTTATCGCATATATTTTTGGTACAGGACATGTTTCAAAAGCAAACCAATTATGGATTCTTTACATATCTATGATCCACTCAGGCTTCTTTATATATTTTGTTATACTCCTGCATAAGGTGGGACTTCGTATGTCTTCGTGCTTGTTAAGAGTTCTTCTTAAGTGAGCAGAAGAGATTCACATCTGGGAAAAAGGAGCTCATATAAAGAACAGAAAATAAAAGTACAATATTTTTAGAAGGTTTTTTTTGTTGTTTTTTTTTGTTTGTTTGTTTTGGTTTGGGGTTTTTTTTTTTTGTTTGTTTGTTTTTTAAATTTTAGAATATTTTCTCTATATTCATTACACATGTTTTTTGGAAGTTTTAGTACTTGCTACCTGCCATTCTCCATTCTCCTGCCATTCATAGCTACTAAGTGGGAAAAGAGTGTGTCAGATTGATTTTCCAGTTCCTTGTTTGTTTCTGGTTTTTAAATGTATGCATTTTATCAGTCTTCACCAACAGTTTCTACTAGGTATATACATGAAGTGAGCCTATCCCTTCCACTCATCTCTAATTGGTAATAGTATCCCATTATGATAGATGAAGCATCTATTGAAAAAAAGAAGATAAATACTTCTGAAATATTAATGGAATTTTTATTTATTTATCCCTAACAAAATACGACCTTATAAGCTATATTATGTCAGATGTATGTTTCAAATAAATTATTTATTGAAAATGAACAGAGTAGAAATGATTGAAATTTTGTTCATAGATATTCCATACATTTAATGATCTGCTCATGTGTTTCAGAAGAATTAACTTTTTAAGTGTTGTTATGTTTTTACTGACTAAATTATAGAAATACATACCTGATCTATCAAAATGGTCCTTTTTATCCTGACTGCTACGTTATTGCAAATATTCACTCTTTCATGAACACTGCAGAGAATGCAGTGCCAGTAATTGCTGGGCCTTAAAATTAGCTAGGTGCTCTGTTTTTAGATAAAGCATCTAGTTTCCCTCATTGTGTAGTTACTGCTGGAAAAAAAATCAGGTCAACTGTGTGAGTATTTAAATATAAATTTAGGCACGCATTATTAGAGAATTATTTGGAAAATGTTGTTTCTGCCAATGAATAACTCCATTAGCACACCTAAAATTTTTTGGAGGAAGACTCAAAATGTGGATAGCTCATGTAAGATGGTGGAATAGAAAATGACCAGAGACACACTATTAAAATTATATTTGCTTGCAGAGGGGAAATTAACCTTCGACCTTCTCTTGACTTAGAAGGGAAGCTAAGGTTGAAACCACAGTGTTCGTTTGGGTTTCTTTTCTTTTAGGGAACAGTCAAGTAAAAGGAGAGGTTTCATAATACCTTTTCTGGAAGGTGCTGTTTTCAGAAAGGTGCTGTTACAGAGTAACTAGTCTAGAGAAGAGTGTATGTGTCAGCAGTGGTTTTAGAATTACAGTGATGAGAATGAGAGATGTTTAGGAGCGGGCAAACAATGTAATCAGTAATGTTAAGGAAAGGAAGTAATCTGGGAGGACTTGTTTTAGTGTACTTTATCAGTCTGGATCAGAATTGGAGTTCTCTAAAGAGTTACCCTGAAAAAGGAGAGAAGAGAAACTGCAATTATTGTTCTCACCTTATGTTAAAGATAAGGCTGATGGACACGGTCTTTCTCTGTGTTCATATTAGCTTATTCGTCCCTTAAACCAAAATCACATAGTCAAGTATAGCTGGATTTTTTTGCAATTAATCTTCCTGCCTGTTAAACTTGAGACTTGTTTTTCTCTTGGAATCATAATGACTTTCCCAAGGGCTAAAGTACAAATCCAAATTGGATGCACTCTGTATACTCATCAAGAAATTTTGGCAAGAGGCCACCTGGGAGTTGTCCATAGTTACTGGAGTTTCTGCATTTCAGATTCCACATTAATGCTTTCTGGGTATAGCTCATCTTTGGAAGCCTGCACTGCATGAGAAAACACATAATTTTGTCAGAAATGCATTTTGCTTTTGTTCTCAAGGAATAATTTGCAGGCTTTCTCTGTCCCTTGTGTGGCATCTCATAATACTGTGATGATTTTCTTTGAATGCTTTTCCTGGAAACATAACAAAAAAGGAGTCTAATTAAGAAAAAGTGTCAAGGAGAAAATACTGACATATACTTAAAATCCTTGAGTTTATGTCTGGTAATTTGATTATATTTTAAAATGAAACAATTCTGATTTCATAACCTGAGTACAATCCAATAACATAATGTAGTTGTAGAGTGGTTTGCTAGAAAGTATTCATATATTGTGACCTCAGCTTTGAATTCTTTTTTTTCTTGAACTCATAATACTATACTTCATTTTTTACTGTGTGTAAGTAGAATCTGATATCTGACTGCTGTAGACCATAAAGAAATTTAACTTGCAGTTCATTTATTTGTTTATTCTTTGGAATCTGCTCTGAACCCAGATATAGGCCTATAAAATAAAAAAAAACCCAGGCACAATGACCTACAAATTCAGAGGAGATTCTTTATATTGTTAATGGCTGTTGGCGTTTGTTGTAGACCAACTTTAAGAGAAATAATATAAACTCCATTATTAATTTAGATAAATGAGTCAAAAGAGAAATAACCAGTTTACAGGGAATCATACTAGATGCTTCAGATTTTAAGTAGATGAACACTTTATTAAGAACTGATAAAACAGAGAAACAAGAAGAATGCAACAAATCAAACCAGCTTCATTTTTGGTAGGCCATATGCATTGTATCTGAAAAATACAAAGTGCTGCTTGTTCTGAAATGGCTGTGTAATGGCAACAGTCAGTGTCCAAAGCAAACAAAGGCACTCTGCTCTGCTAAGTAGTTCAGGAAAAGCATCACGCTGAAAGAATCCTGCTGTGCTACAGTTTCAGGTGACAAACATAGTTCACACCCAAGGAACCAGGTATCTTATGGGAAATTTGAGGTAAATCGATTAACTACCATTTTAGTCAATTAAAAGGTACTCTTTTAGTCCATAGTACAGTGCAGATGTTTCATTTCTATTACTATTAAAAGTTGTTTTTTAAAATACAGAATTTAAAGAGGTTTTATTGTTATGTTGTAGTAATCACTGAAATGAAACATCAGATTATAGAAAAAAAAACCCCAAAGCCAACAGTAGTTTTATTTATTGCTTTGTTTTGGTGTGGTTTGGGTTTTGGTTTGTTTTTTTTTTTTTCATTTTAAGAGAACACCACAGGAAGACAGGACTCCATGTGCATGTCCACCGGCATTAAGTTGTTTTGTTTTGTTAGAATTATCTGCTGTATGTTTTCGCAGAGTGGCTGGTAAAGGAAACCTTATTGCTCTGTGGTCAGCATTGCTACCAGAAGATATTTTGAGGGGAGGGACACCACACATTTGAAAGTTTTTTTCGTTTGGATTCTTCCATAAGCCTGCGATCCTTAAAACAAAAAATAAATTCACTGACATATAATGTATTCTAGTCATGATGCTTTAGCGTGTCTAATGTCAAAACTTCTACTGATTTCAGAATGAGCAAGACTGCTATGGTGTAATTCCAAGCTATATAGAGAGAAATTAAGAAAAAGAGGTAGGAGAAGAACCAGATGTTATAGCTCCACACCCATGTGAGATTGTATTTATGTTTTTCTCCTTCAGGCACACAGAAACACAGAGAAGATAAATGCACTTTTTCATCTGATGGATTAAATATATTGTAGTCACTCTGAACAGCCTTTTTTATATTATTATTTTTGCTTTTCATTAAAGAGTCTGTGTGTGCTTCTGTTTGTTCTGCATTAGAGTTAGGACTGAAAAAACCCACCCCTATTCCCTCTAATTCTTATTAAAAGACTTACTTCTATGTCTCAGACTCAGTTATAATTTAAACCGCTCAAAATGGCGTTTGGGTCTTCTCCAAGAATTTACTTGTCTTCCCCAAATGCCTTTGATTATATGCACTGCAACTAAAGAAATTTGTGCTGTCATTATCTAGGTTACAAAACTGTGAATTTTCTCAAAACGTATTGCACTCTGTCTTATGTCTAACATGCTCCATATGTTGATGTTCTCAAATAGGGCTGACTGGGGAAAAAAACACCTCCTTTTCTGGGAAAAAACTATTCTTGGAGAAAAAGTAATTCCTCCAATAATTCCTTCCCTTTGTCAATGACAAAGTGGTTGAAGACTGATTTAGAATATGTAAAACCGAGGTTGATTTGTTTGACCTGCAGATTCAGTTTCTTCTTGAAGCTATTTGCTTTAAGTATTGATTGGGGCAAGGCACCTGATGTTGCAGATAATTTGGCAGCTGAGGTAGTGTGAGAGTTCACTGCATGTGAAGAGGCATAAGCTTTGCTCTTACCCTTTGTTGGTACTGGTGGTTGCCTTTCGCCTTTGTGCACCTTTCAGGTTCCTAACTAGAAGAAAACCGCTTTGCATTTATTTGCCTGCCTGCTGATTTCGCAAAACAGACTGGCTCACTGAGAGGGTGGGTGAGTCTCAGAGATAGCTGAAGGAAAATAGAAACATATGTGAGGTGAGTTAGATTTATGCAGTTATTTTAGAGAGACGTGCTTGCCTGTGTTTACTGGTGGTTAGTGTTTGGTGGTTTTCCCCAGCGGGTAAGAAAGGTGCATTCAGGTTCCATCTGTGCCTGTTTAAGACCATATACTTTGACCTGACTTACCTTCTATTACAAGGTTGTTGGTTGCTCTGTAGTAAGTCTGTTCTCTGTCTCTGGTTTTTATTTAGAAAGTACATAGTAATATTTTCTCCCATGAGAATGTTTTCAGAAAAAAAAAATGTGGTACCTGTATTTTCTTAGGGGAGTGGGATACAAGCCCAGTTGGAAAAATCTCAGATTTGCTGTTGGTTAGATCGCCATTTAGTTTTTGGCCAATTTAGTATGGAGAAGAGAACAGCTACCCACAGTTATTTTCCTAGCCTGTGCATGTTGCACACTTTATGTAACACATAGAAAGGGGAAAAGGGGAAAATGTGGATGTATCTGCTCAGAACATTATGTAATGTTTGAAGAACTAGCTCCTGTCACAGTCTTTTTTACTTTGCATTTATGTGATTCACTATAAATACCACATGAAATGCAAGAAGCACTTCTGTATTTGGTGGCTTATCACTTTTCTTTTAGAAAATTCTGATTTATAAACCTGCACATTCCCTAATGAGTTGAATTACAAGTGGAAAGCTCTACTGATGGGAACACTGTGGAACATTGTGCCTGTTCTTGCAAACGTCACCAAAGCCATAATAAAAGCTGCAATCCTGCTTCTTAACAATATCATTTGAGAAATATCACAGATTTTGTGTGAGTGTATATACACAATGCTAATATTGTGTTCCTTTTTATTAAATGTGTCTGTTAAGCTGTGGAATTTTATTTGAAAACTTTTCATCTCATAACAACAGTCTCAGGTTATAAGTCTCAGGTTGGGCTTGGGAAAGAAGAGGTTGGACAGCCATCTGATTTTTGATTGTCAAAAGTAATGCCATTAACATTGGGTAAATGTATATTGTTTGTGTGCTCTAGTACATAGTAAGTAATTACACCTAACAAATATAAATGTACAATTTCAGATCTCATACACATACAACTGACAGTACATATTTATCACACAGAACATTTAAAGTTTTGCTGTACTGGTAACAGATATTTGAAATGCTTTTTATTTTTTACCTAAAAAAATACCGTGAAAGTTTTAGTTGGTTGGGTTTTATTGCAGTACGAAGTGAAGGTCTTGTTTCCTCTGGAGACTAAGAACAGTTACATATCATTGCAGGAAGAAATTGTTTTCACAAACCAGTCTCTTAGTTATGATATATATCATTTTACCTAAATCCAGGGGTTGCTATTACTTCTATATGGCAACAACTAAGAATCAGCTGTCAGTACTTTATAACCACATTTGTGAATCAGTGGACCACAGCTGTGGCTTGCAATATCACTTTTCAGTGTTTAACAGGTCTTACAGCAATTTTTTTTCATTGCATCTTACAAAATCTGTGGGTTGCTGTAGAAATTATTGCATGTTGAGACAGTATATATATTTGTGCATTACAGAAAGCGTGAAGAATATCAGCTATTAGACGTTTACTTTAGTTCAGCATTCTGAAAATGAACCTCACTTCTTCATCAGTGTACCATGTCAAGGGATCCTATTACATTAAGTTTGATAAATAAACAGCATTACAGATTGCACTGGCTGTGTAACAGGCCTGTTTGACAGTGAAAGATTTTAAAATGCCTACTTCACGCAGAAAAAAATGAATACAGGCCTATTTTATGTGCCAGATGACAAACGATAATGATTAATAGACCTATTTAAATGAATAATTGTCCTATGTACTATACCAGCTTATGTTGTACAATAGCTGTATATGCAGCAGCTGGCAAACCTCTTCTACGGAGATGTAAAAGATGAGAATTGGTAAAGATAACAAATAACAGCTGAGCCAGGCCAATCTAAAAGTAAGCCTACACTGCATTTCCAATGACCTCAGTGGAATTCAGAGAAATTAATTGGCATCTCAAGGTTTCATACACCCTCCCCCAAAATTTATTTCCAAGTCTTCATCGAATCACTCTGTTGTAGAATGTAATGTTCAAAGATCTAATTTAACCCCAGTGAAACAAAGGTATAGCTGGATTTTCTGTGTTCTATATGAAATCTTAAGTGATCTGATTCTATTTTTGCTTAATAAAAAAGGAATGAATGTGGCTAGCATAGTTGTAACAGATTTGGAGTTTGTGATACACACTTTTATTTCTATTTTACTTTTCATTTTTCCAGTACTGTGATAGGAATCACTCATTTATTGCATAGGTGCCTGTGGATGAAGGATCTAGAATTATATTGCTTTTTTATCTCTGTAAGGTTAAAAATAATTTGGGAATGAAAGAGTTGTCATTGATGTTGATTTCCACTGTAATAAGAACATTATATATACACACTGCAGTAGTGATCTCAGAATAATTAGTGAAAAAATAGTAATTTGGCCAAATTCTTCAAGTAAACTCCTCAAAGAACAAACATATTTCCATTATATGAACATTGTGCCAGCATAAACGAGAGCATTCTGTAACTTATTTTCCACAGTCACTGTAATTGTTTATAATGAACAGCAGCAGCTTAAGGAACAAGCTAAATTGTTGAATTGGCATTTCAAGCTTATTTTAAACTTAGCTGTGGTCTTCTGCTACTTTGAATGTGCCAATATTTTAATAACAAAGTTTACATGTCTCGGGCATTTTCTGAAGGGAGATTTGTGATTGACTAAATTGTAAAGGAACACTCTTTGTACTCTGCTGTCCACCTAGAGTATAATTATCAAGTTCACAATTAGTATAAACATTGCATTCTTCCTTTACCTGGTCTACAGCCAAAGCACCAAAATCCCGTCCTCTTTCACCCAACCGTTGTAGGTATGACCCTTTTCAGTGAGCAGGTACCCCTCTGGCTTTATGCATCTCTTCTAGGATATATGGCCGAGGCATTGAGAAAGAGCTGATTGATGAGTTTCTGCAGATAGTTTGTTCTGTGACTTTAGAATTTGTGGCAATGCCCTCTTGGGCTGTTTTCCTTGTTACTGGTGAGAATGTAGATTGTATAATGGGGGTGTTGATTTTTTGCATGATTCACTGTCTCACTGGGTTCTTCTCTGAGAAGTTTTAAATAGACGGAAAAAAGTCTTTTGGTGCCTTGATAAATGTTAGTTTGCCTTTTAGCTTTTGAAACCTCTGACAGAGCTCAGACAAGCTCAGCAGACTGTGATGCCTCATTTTTGTGAAACTGTCTTTTTGTGACTCAGTGTTAGATATTCTTATACAGCCATGTCCATAACTGAGTCAGGTCATTAGAACTGTTAACATATATTCATCTTCTCTATTTGAAACCTTAGGTGAAGTTTAAAACTTTTATTTTTTATATCTTTTTAATGCACTTTTTTTTTAACGCTTCTCATCTCTTTTCCTTTTAAAATGACATTCTTTGGGGATAAGCTACTGAGGGTAACTTTTCCTGTTTGGAGGACTCATTTAGACTTGTTTCTTTCATTTACTAATTTACAAGCAGAGATCTGCACTTCTGTTCTGGGTTCAGCTACAGCAGTCATTTTTTTCTCCTTCTGCATAGCTGGTGCAGGGCTGTGTTTTTGACTTTCAGCCTGGGAACAACGCTGATAACACCGATGTTTTTAGTTGTTGCCCAGTCTCATACTCTGCCAGGGAGGAGGGGAAGCCAGGAGGAAGCAGAGGCAGGACACCTGACCCAAACTGGTCAAAGGGCTATTCCATAGCACAGCACGTCATGCCCAGTATAGAAACTGGGGGGAGTTACCCGGAAGGCCCAGATCGCTGCTCGGGTCAGGCTGGGTATCGGTCGGTGGGTGGTGAGCAGTTGTGTCCTCTCCCCTTGTTATTTCCCTTATCATTATTGGTGGTAGCAGTAGTGGTTTGTATTATACCTTAGTTACTGGAGTGCTGTTATCTCAACCTGTGGGAGTTACATTCCTCCGATTCTCCTCCCCATCCCTCTGGGAGCAGAGGGAGGAAACAGGAGGGGAGTGAGCGAGCGGCTGCGTGGTTCTGAGTTACCGGCTGGGCTTGAACCACGACAACTTCCAAGTCTGACTTTAGTGCATTGAGTTGATATGTCTTTCTTGAACCTATAATTGTGTATAAAGAGCTGAATTTATGGAGGCTTTCTTACCCTCCTTGCATTAACCCAAAGTCAGTTTGAGCAACATCAGTCTCACCCACCATGGGACCAATATGTCAAGAGAAGAATAATACCTTCTGAGGTATTTCTGTATCAGTATTGGGAGGTGCAGTGGGTCAGCCTTGCGTAACAGCCAGACAGACACTTACCGGGAGTCGGGGGAGGAAACGGGGGGAGTCAGCCAGACAGACACTCACCCACCCACCTCACCCAATGTGATTGGGGTAGAAAACGGGATGAGAAAGCTCATGGGTCAAGATAAAGACAGGGAGATGGCTCAGTAGTTACTGTTGTTGGGTAAAACAGACTTTGCTTGGGAAAAAAAAAAAAAATATTGTGATAAAATTTTTTGTGTAGTGGAAGTGAAAAATACAAGTATTAAACCACCTTTCCTACCCACCCCTTCCTCTACCACCACCCCGAGATTAGAGTGTATTTACTCCCAGGTGAGTCCCTTGAGCATATAAAATAGTTTATGTTTGTGGGTTTGGGTTTGTTTGTTTGTGGGTTGTTTTTTTTTTTTTGGTGAGTACAGTGATTTTTGCCAAAGAGACTTCAGTGGAATTTATTAGCACATGAAAATTATCACAGAGAAATCTCCTTAGACAAAGTTTCTAGCCCTCCCTTAATCACTGCAAAACTGCTACTGTTTCACTTCGTATATTGCATTCTAGTGGATTGTTTTAATACTTAATCGGTTTGTACATTTTTTGAGTTAAGAGAGAGAGAATGAGTTTATAATCTTAAGATGCTCTCCTTGGAATCCATGCCAAAGTTAGTATTTTTACTGTTCTAGAACAACAGAAGTGGGTAGTAGAATCTGAGTCTCTGAACTGTGTAAAAGGAACCAGTAAATCTTTTAAAATGCGTGTCTATTATTCACTCACTAATGAAACCAATGTTTTCATAGGCCTTAATTCAAAATCCATTGAAATTGATGTGAGGAGTTCCAGGTTTAGGTTAAGGTCATAATCATACAGTTGTGATAAGCAACCCCCAAATAACTCTCTATTTTCTTCTTGGCTTCACTTCTGTAAAGTAAAACTATCGTAAGTACATTTAGTATCTCTCAAAAAATACTTTAAAATGCAACTTCATTACAAGTGCTGCAAAATCTAATTCAAAGAGAAAAAGAATAACAGTAAATGGCCAGTGAGCTTGCGATGCCCTTACAAAATCCCTTTTCTATCATTCAAAGCACCTATTCATTCTTTGAGGCCTTCTGGCAACAACAAGAAAGACAACTAGAAACTAATCTTCAGATAACATGTCCCTGGGGCAATACAGAGTGTGTGGTCTGCAGAAAGAAATGAAATAGCTTTCTTAAAATATTTTGTTTCAAAAATGTACTTGTAATTGTGTGGACCAGCGCATGTAGTATACTGCAAACAGCAGAAGCTCTTTCATTCATCCTGATGCTATTGCCCTTTCAGGTTTTCAAGGATTGATGAGATAGTGGTATCATAGTCCATCCAAGCTTTTTCTGCAGGTTTGTGAATATGCTGAAAACATAGGCATTTATTCAGAGACAAAGCTGAACTTCCTCCTATTTATTCTATGCAGCCTAAGATTTTTATATTTTCTTTTTGTCCAGTGTTACTTCATTTTAGCAAATGTTAGTGTGGGATAGGGAGGTCTGTGTGCACCCTTTCCATGCTCATGCTGGGGTTTCATACCATCCACCCACCGCCCCCCCCCAAAAAAAAGCTGGCTGTGGGATTTCCCATTTCTGATTCAGTGAATGGAAAATTGTGTGGAAACCTATGTTGTGGGGTCATGAGAGGCAGAATATAAAGGAAAGCCTAATGAAGATTTATATGAGAGTATATAGCTTGTGAAGGTTTCTCTGTCTCAGTGTTGCTTGCTCAGTTTGCCTTACATCACACTGGGGAAAAAGAGTGCTCTCGTTTTATATTAGCTTGTGTTGTGCACTTAAGTAGAATATGTGTTATTTTGGCAGACACATTGTAGCAAGCTAATAGCATTTTTCAGTGCTTGCAAGGGACATGGATTTTTTTTGTTCCCCTTAGTTTTGCCATTTCATTTCAAGTGCCATTCTCTTTTCTGAGGTGTATCTAAAATGGCACTAGGGGATTTAATATTTACCTTTTCACAATGAAAATTTTGTTGAGTTTTAATGTTCTATGGGATTTGGTGTCACTTTTCCTAAATGTGGGTTCTCGGGATAAAGACGACTCTTCTGATATGGAGGACTTTCTTGATCAAATTACATCAGTGATGGCACCTCTGCTTCCCTGGTCCCTTCAGTTTGTTTGTGCAGTTACTGTGATTCTAACTTAGCTCATGATTCTAATCTGGTTTAAGATAATTAATTTTTTAAAAAAATTGAAAGTTCCACACATGAAATTTGATGGGTGTAGACAAGCACTTCTGTTACATAAGAACATAACCTTACTTATTCTTTATATGAGTTTTCAGAGTAAGAATTGCACTTCGATATTAGCTGATAACCTGCGATGAGTTTCCTGATCTCTCATGAAACTGTAGTAGCGGTGTATCATTTTTCTATGGAGATGGACTTGATGGAAAAATATCAATGTACATTCAGTCATGTCTGGAGAGGAAAAAAAAGTCACTTGACTTGTCATACCGTCTACTTTTCCTGTTACTTTGATGATTATGGACACATAAAAGACAGATGAAGGGCCAATTGCCTGGGTTTTGGGAGTTAGAGGTTTTTTTTCAAGGAGTAAGGTACTATTTGATGTGAATCAGAGTAGAAAAATAATACTGTCACGCAAAAAAGCAATAAAATAACATTTGATAGAATGTCTGCAAAATACTGTATTTATAGGTATCGGGATGCTAACAGTGTGATTAAAACAGAAAAGGTCTTTGTTTTGTGATGTTGTTTTCTTTTTATTAAACTAAAATGTAAATCTTTGTAATAAGTGGGAAGAAAATGCAGGGGGGATTTGGTAGTTGAGTCTGTAAATTGAAACTTTTCAAGGTTGTGTCCAGGTATTCAAATCAATATTTACAACAGATACAGCACTCAGCCTAGCAAAAATCAATAACATTAATAGATCACGTTATTCAAAGTTATGTGAATGCCAATTAAGTAAATAAATGAGCACAATGAGATGTTGTCAATGAGAGATCTTGAAAGGAAATAAAAATGACTGTGATGGGAAAATATAGGTTACAGGAAAAAAGCAAGAATTCAGTCACAAAGACACTGATTAATAAGTAAGGCACATTTGGATAAAGAACATAGAAGAGAACCAGAAGTCTGCATCGAAATCCAGACTGCTCTAAAAGATGTCTTCAGAAGTTAATTTATGCAGGTAATTTATACTTGAGTTTTAAAATGATGCAAAGTATTAAAGATTATTTACAAGATTTCTGTGACATAGATCATCATTGTAGAAAATGATAAGCAAAAAATAGTAATTTAGGAGGAAGGACATTTCACTCAGGCAAAAATGCATACCATGGTAAAGCACAAGTACAAGAAGTATCGTTTATGATATGGTCCTGTGATATTTCTGAGGAAAGGGGAAAAGAAGGAATGCTTGAGCCATAAATACCTCTGCTTTTGCTCTCTGCTAGATTTCACTTTGGTATTGAAAGATAACATCACTTATGACTGGTGCTTAGCCGGAGATATGCTAGTTTCTGTATCATCTGAACACTTGTCAGATGGAGAATGTCTATATCTGCCCTTCCTTGCCTATAATTAGTATTTCTCTGTGACTTTTTCTGAGCATCATAATCTCTCCCTTAGTTTTTATGGTTCTACCTTCTGAATGTGGTTGCACAGATTTGTAGTGTAAAGTAAGGCCTGCATGGGTGAGAATGTAATGTTTTCCTAATCCTTTTTTCTTTTTTTCAGTGGGCAGTCAGATTCACCAATCTAAGTAGTAATTTGGATCAGTTACATTTATCTCTTTCTGTGGAGATGACTTTTACCCATCGTTTTTCAGCGGTGACTGGTGGGTTAGGAGACGTTATGTAAGAGTTCAATGAGGTCTTACTGTTTTAAACTGAACAAGCCTTTCTGGTGAGCTAGCACAAGAAAATTAACCATGCAAACACCTCTCTCCATTCACTGAGCAAAATCTTGTCATTCAAATGCAAAACATAAAGTAGAATCTGGATTTTTTCAGTACCCAAACATCTTATAAAACAGTACTTGGGAAATGTTACTTTACAACCCAGTCATTTGTTAACTTTTCTCTCTGTGGTCTCTTGCTACTTTTCAAGTGTACTATTTTTAGTTTACCTCTGAACCTACTCACAGTCTCAAGAACAATTTTTATAATGTAAATAAAGGTTATCAAAGAATACTTTGGTTTTGATACTGTAACATCAGTCATACCTCTTTTAGTCTTTCAACTTTTATGAAGTTTATTCAAATGTTGTAAAAAACCCACAGAAAATACTTGACTTTGAGACCATATCAAACAACCTCTTGCAGTGTCACAGTTTTTGACCATGTAAAGATAAACTATTATGTAGAAAAAGTGTCTTTCATATCTTTATTTCTATCTATTTTATCTTCCTTTAACTAGTGGGTCTCAGAGTTCCTGGCAGAATATCTGGGAGAATGATTTTCATTTCTGAGTATAGATCTCAAGTACTGGAAAGTAGTATGTTCTTATGTTGTATAGGAAATCTGTCTCACAGCAAGGCTGCAAAGACCCGGAAAGTTGCATCTGAGTGATCCAAAAGTAGCATTGAAATGCTATTTTAGCTCTCCAGGAAGATGAAAGAGCTCTTTACTTTCTTGCTACTATTATAATTTCAGAGTGACAAGTGATAAAAGCAGCCTTGGACTGAGTGCCTCCCACAGTTTTTAACATCGTGTCTGAACCATATTTCTTTGTTGATAGGAGTACAGAAGTAAGTTGCTAATTCTAAAAAAATGAATTTTGGAGGTGATGGTTGCATGTGCAACTTGATGTGCACAAAGGATACAGCAATTAGCTGTACAGACATTGCTAACATACACAGATCCCCTTATCCACAGCTATTTGAATGCCAGTTCGTTTGAACGGATAAACAAAGATAATAATAAGCTGTCTGTTAAAAGTGTTTAGAAGGCAGGTAGTGTGGCCTAAGATGAGAAGGAAGGAAGAAAATGAGCCAAAGCATGAGGGAGAATAAAAGACTTATAAAAACCTCTGAGTATAGTGACACCAGCTGACTTTGAAATACATTTTGAAGAGGACAGTAGCACAATGAATATATGGAAAAAAGCCCACACAAGTTATAAAAGTACAAATATACTTCTTTCTTGAACGTATCTCAAATCAATCGTTGCCTCGTTTTTAGAGGCTTAGTAGCCTCTTTGTTTTTCCTCTGAAGTATTGTATAGCATCTGTTATTGTTTGTCCTTTTGTTTATAAGACATACTAATCAAACAGACCTTATAAATAGTTTTATTCTTAAATAAGGATTTTAAAATAAAAGTGGAAATTGTCCCCTACATTCTGTGAAACAAAACAGATTTTCTCAGGCAGTTGGTAGGATAAACAAGCTACAGTGTTTTAATGTTATTTTAAAGTATGTATTTCAGGTTCCATCACTGGCATTTAATAATGAATCTGAAAGTTCCTTCTTTTGATACACAGGGTATTTTTAACATGTCACCATATAATTTTTCTTTAGTTTGGCTTCTCACACATCATTCCAAAGATAAGAGAAAAAGTAAGAGAAAAAATTGGGCTTATCAATACTGAAAGAGTATATAATTGTGTATACATATGTATATATAAATCTTACATTAGTTACCAGCTTTTTTATTTTTTCTGTCTTCAGAACAGGCATAACATGGAGCTGAGCATAACAAATTGGGTTTTGTGTTTTTTTTTGAGTTTACACTTATATTTTATTGGTTTTTTTTTCTTTAAAACCTGTGCAATTTAGTCTTTTATAATCTCCACTGCTCCTCATGAGATACTTGTGCCAGTCTGCATATGAGAATAATGAATAACACATAGATGTTCTGGGCCAGGTCTCAGAGAGGTCTGGATAGGGGACAGCAGTAGCATCTGAGAACTGATACCCTTAGTACAGGCATTTGAAGCTCACTGTGGTGTCCCATACTGTGTACTAGATGCTGAGATTATGCTTAGAGGATGCATGTGTGAGTGTGAAGTTACAGAACAGCCATCACTGTGAATGGGGGTTTCCTCTAACAGCAGGACACAAATTACAGAACTGCCTAGAGCAAGATGATTGACAGGAAGCACAGACTGCAGGGATGTGTCTTAAACTCGTCTTACTCAAGTCTGCATGTTGCAGAGCAACTCAGCCTTCCTGAAAGGATGATGGAGTTTGTTGTGCAGGCAAAACTAGGACACATCTACTTTACACTCTAGAGCAGAATAATTTTCCTTTCTCCAATTTATAATTTCCACAGAAGAAAAATCCTAAATTTCTATCAGCTTTCTTAGCTCTTTCTTTAATCTGCTTCACTCAGGAAGCAGCATATTTACCTATTTCAAGACTGTATTAAAGCACATTGTTATGGGGGTGTTATTCTGCTTTCTTCTTGTAATAGTTTTGTGGCTGTTTGGAAGCATCACACTGCACAGACTGTTAAATCAGGATTTTCACAATACTATGTTACATGATACAAGGAAGGCAAAAGGAAAAAGGAAAACTGCACTGATATTTCTTTGACGTATTATAGTTTCATATAGGAATAAGAATTTGAGCAGGAGTGTGATCCATTCCCTATAGGCTAGATTTAGCACTTCTGTAGCTATACTTTGAGTAAAACTCAGGTAAATCTGGAATTTTGCTGAATAATTTTATATAAAATGATAACAATCATATGACACCCCCCAGTGAATGTAGTGCAGATTTATTTGTTAATGTCAGATATAATTACTCATCCAATTTCCATCTATCTCATTTATGTTCAAGAATGGAACCTCAATTATTTCTTTTTATAGAAGGTTTTAAACACACTATTAAAGCACATTGCAATGGGAAACATTTATATAATTCACATAGAAATTGAATGACACGAGGTGAGATGGGGAACGCTGACAAATTTAAAGAGATTTTGAAGTATAGGTCAAATTGACACTTAGCATATGATATCTGTATTTAACAGTACTTAGCGCTGGGCAAATATTGGGTGTTTAAATAGTTAGGCTTATCTTTGAAGCTCTCTGCTTTTAATGGGAAATTGGATAATTCAAGTGTTTGCAATACTAGCTCAGTAAACTTGTGAATAAAGTTCCTTTGATGGCAGTGGCAAGCTGACAAGCATCATCGGGAAAATGGTGATACTCCCCACCCCCCGCCTCCTGACAGTAAGGCAGTAAGGCTAGTTAGAAACCTCCCAGACAGCGTTGCTGAAAGTTCTTGTAACATTTCCCATGCAATCCCTGTTGGACAAGATTAGTGTTCCAATTAACCTCCTTGAAACTGTGTATCAGGTTGGTTAAAAAAGGTGCATAGTATTTTGCACTTCTTGTTACCAAGTATTGGCTTGCTTATGTGCAATGCACAGATTGAAAGAATAGCTCTGAAATTGAGCTACAGGTTCTAGGTGCTTTCTTTAGGTGCCTAACTACAATGTCACTTTGCAAAATTTCAGTTATTTGCAATACTAACAGTGAAATCCATTTCCCATTGAAGACAAAAATAGAACTCCAATCAGAAAGATTTCACTGGATAACTAGGAATATTAGAAACTAACTACAATCAATCTCTCCTGAGTAAATAAGTATCCTGTTATATTAGGAACACTTCAAAAACAGATGCTTTTTGTAGATTTCAGATAGATTATGTTAGTAATTCATTACTATCCACGCCTTGTGCCCAGAATCATGCTTATGAGATTCACTTAGAGATAATTAAGACTTGGGAAAGGAAAGCAAAACTCCTGAGTACTTTGAGAATTTTAGTTACACTTTTTCAAACTGTTGTGATAACATAGTAATAATTATCTCATGATCTTACTAAATAATAATTAAAATTCCTAGCATCTGTCTAGGCTGATTAAGGTAATTATGATGCTTCCTAGTATGGCAGAATCTCAAATTATCTTTGCTGCTTACTTCCACCTCCGAGAACAAACCAGTAATCTTTGCATGGCCCAATTCAAGAACTGTTGGAGCTGGATAAGGTTTTCCACACGTGCAGATGATTGCATTTTGTTTTCGTAAAGTTACAAGCATGCTTATTGATATTTAAGAAGAGTTTTCTTTCCTGACTCGCATAGGAAGAGCTGCATTTAAAATATTCTACTAAACTACAGATGTTTGTTATATCTTGATCCATTATCACGTTTCCAGAACAATACATTAAGCAGCAGCTGAACCAGGCTGTGCTTAAGAGGGCCAGGCCAGGGTGTGGGGTTGGCACAGCTGAGGCTGCTCAGGCAATTAAGGCCCATCAGTGCCCTCTGTCAGCCGTTCACACACCTGCGAGGTGGTGCGATGTTTTAAATGCGTGATTGAATCCACGCGAGAGCGAGTTTAACGTTTGTTCGGCAGGGACAGCTGTGCGCTCAGCTGGTGAGCCGCGGCGTGTGCCCGGGCCGCCCGGGGTGAACCCGCGTTCTGTTTTCAGAGCTCTGCAGGCAAGCGCTGAGGAAGGTGTGAAGCTGCACGCGTGTGTCGTGCCCATCCCATTCCATTCCATCCCATCCCATTCCATTCCATCC
>NW_009932252.1:89685-93701 GCF_000696875.1 Nestor notabilis | reverse complement strand
TGCCATTGCCCAAGACGCAGACCAGAACTACGACTACGCCAGCAACAGTGTGGTGCTGCACCTGGATTCTGGCGATGAGGTGTATGTCAAGCTGGATGGAGGCAAAGCGCACGGAGGCAACAACAATAAGTACAGCACTTTCTCTGGCTTTCTTTTATACCCCGATTAACACACAACAAGCAACGCAACACAACTGACCCCGCCACTGACGTGTGTGGGGCTGTTTGGTGTTTCTGTACCTCTTCATGGTGTCCACTGTCTCTGCAGGTTATTTCAGCTTCATTATCAGTTTGTATGTTTTGGTTTGTTGGGCTTTCTTTTACCCCTGTGGAAACGAAATAGAAGTGAAACAGAGCAATCCTTTTCCTTACTCTTCCCCATTTCCTCTGACACCACCCCACCCCCCTCCTTTTGTCAGCTTCAGTATTTTGTGTGTCACATGAGGAACTTGGCATCTTGAAACTCTCCAGTGATTCCTAGGGGGTGTAAGAGAACCCAGAATTTGGACTATGCCGCAGATAGAATTGGAACCGGTCACATTTCTTCATCAATGAGTATTAATTATGATGATGAATTTTCAGATCAACTATTCACAAAGTGGGACTGGACCATAAATGGTTTTTCCTCTGCTGCTTTGTTTGTATGGGGTCAAGTGTAAACTTTTCTGTGCAATGCCACGCTCATGTGAATGATGGTGTCACTAACGTCAAACCTGTTCATGTCTGCAAAAGAATTCAGCTGTTGACCACAATCACCAAAATATAACATTAAATTATGTTTTTAGACAATGCCTTCTTGCTTTCTGTCTCTTCCAGTGCTGCAACGGAGCACTGTGGTCATGCCACGGGAGGGTGGGAAGTAAAGGAGGAGGACACTTCAGTCCCTAAGGTTTGAAGCAAAACTTAAAAGTTAGGATGGGGGACCTTGCTCAGGTGTTGATTATGGTTCAAGGGAGCTGGGAAGAAGCAAAAGGAGGGGAAAAAAAGGCTTCACCTTCATCCAGTTTTGTAAAAAGAAGGCACATAGTCATCAAGAAGTAAAAGTCGGGATGTGGAGCTGGTCCACTAAACCGATTTACTGGGTCTGAGCCTGATCCAAAGCTTAGTGAAGTACAGGAAAAGCGGTTTAATCACTGATTATGGAAAGCCGTGTTTCTGTAACACGCTTGACAAATGTAAGAAGGCAGCAGGGAGAGAGTCTGTCTAAAGCCCTACACTTGCAGTGTGCACATGGGTTGGAGACCACACCTGACTCTAGGTGGGTCTGCGTGGTCCTGAGGTGGGATGGGAGAGGAAGCTCACTGAAGACTGGTGGATTCAGTCTGTTTGGAAAGGTTTTCTCCTGCTGTGCTTTGGTAAATCCCGGCCACTCTGGGTCCTTTTCAAAAGGCAGAGGTGTGTAACTAATGCATGTAACCATTCTGAGCCTTTGTTGGAGGAGGTGCGTCTTTCATCATCATCGCCCCAGCAGGTAAGCTTCCCGGCTGCTCTGCTGAAGCCAAAAGAGCTAAGTTGATTTATAAAAGCACTTACTTTCATTTTACTGTCCTGTCATTTCACTTTTCCCTCTTGAAGTTCTTACCTCCCTATCAGCTTACAGCCCATTGCTGCATTAGTTCAGTTTCACACGTAAGAGTGAGACAGGAGCTGGACTGCAATGGCTCTGCCATGGCTGGAGCTTTGCCCCTGCCCTGATGTTGCAGAAGAAAAGGGAACCAGAGTGAGGATAGACTTGTTACAGCCCCACTTTGGGGCAGCCCAATGATGATCAAGTTCTTACAGTCTTTGGTGGGTATTGTCTTCTTGTTGGCTGAAGCGGAGGGTCAGAGAGGGAAAGCAATTCCTTCCTTCATCCCATCCTCAAACATTCACCCAGCTGAAGGAAGCACAGTTCATAACCAGGTACATGTGTTAGACACTTCTCAATCTCTAATGTCTTGTCGATTTGTACTATTTAGAATATGATTAAAACTGGTGTCTGGGACCCAAATGAAGTGCAATTGCTATGGATCCTCAATTCCCTCCAGATCCGTAATCCTTTTTGACTATTCCTCCCCTCCCTCCAACGAAATGGAGCTTAGACACAAAGCCCTTGGTTTAAATTTCAAAAAATTAAAATTGACATGCAGCAGCATTAGCAGGAGCCAGGAGGAATTCTAAGGAGGTGCCGTGGCTCTGCTTTATCCTTTGCATTAAGAAGCAATTTGTACTTCTAACAAAGACCCAACTGTTCCCCCTTGGCAAAAGGGCAATGAAGATGCCTTGCAAGGGAATTGCTGTTCACAATACTTAAACAAATTTGAATCTTAGATTTTTAAATCTGTATTCCCTGGTGGAGCCTGCTCCTCACAATTCAAATGCAGGGCTGGCGGTGTGTGCCTGCCAAGGTGTCAGTAGCTAAGCGGATGATGGATTGATGAGGCAATGGGAAGACACAGGCTCACAGTGGCGGTTTGCCCCGACAGTGATCTATGTATCTGCACATTATCAATGTCATGAGGAGGCTTGAACCACCCTCGCTACATGTCTCATTTTCCACTTATCTCTTATGTACTAATTATCAGGCTGGATTATTCCCTAGGATAGAAACTAAAAAAAAAAAAAGCTCGTTGCCGCTCCACTGACAGTTTACACAATCGATAGAATGAACGTCTCCCTCAGCTGCTCGCAGGCTTTTTTGTTTCCTCTCTTCATTGCAGGGTCCTCTGAGATTGCCTGTGTGTGGGGTTGATGGCTCTCACCCAGCATCTGTGGCACTGGTGCTTGGACAGGGTCTTCCATCCCAGTCATCTTGGTAGAAGCTCAGTGTGTGGGTTGTTTGTGGTTTTTTTTTTCCTCTGGAGTAACAAGGAAAAGCAATTGGGAGATGAAAAATGTAAGTGTTTGGTGGTGTGGCTGTCTGGAAAAGCAGAGGCAGTGTTGTGGATGCGTATGCAGGCTACAGTGGGCTCATCACTCTCTGGGCTTTAACTGAGTCTTCTTCCCTTAAATGTGGCCCAAGGATTATGTATGTTTCATGGCACAAAGGGAAGGGGAGATACCCTGGTCCCCTGGTCTGAATTGGAGGAGGACAATTAATGTGTGCTCAGGGGATGGCTTCAGATTTCTCTTCCCAAGTGATACTGGCATCTCAAACTGCCATTGGTCAGTGTCCGCTTTGGAGGTCTGACCCCTCAGAAGTGTTACTTTATTTGATGAATAAAGCAAATGCTTTTAAAAATATGAGGTGATCAGATGTGGTGCGAGTAGGGAAACACCCCTGAAAGGAGTGGAAGGTTGGAGTTTTAGACAAAGGGGACTTTCGTTTTGTGCCCAGCTGTGTGCTCAAGTTCAAATAATAAGAAAAAAGTTAAGCTCAACAAAAAAAAAAAAACCCAACCAAAAAAAACCCAAAAACCAAAACCAAAACCACCAACCCCAAAATAGACAGGTGTTCATGCTTTCAAAGCAATTTAGATATTGCAGCAACAAATCCCTGATATTTGCACTGCTGCTGTGAATCCTTGACTATGCTTGGCAGCACTGGGTATGGAAGGGATGCCTGGAAAAGAGGGGAACAGGGAGAAGTCCAAGCACACAAAACACCATGGAAGGAGAAATGGGGATGCTGCTGAGAGCCCCGAGAGGGTGCCAGCCACCCCTCATCTGAGGCAGTTCACTGGAGGAAGGTGTTTGGGTTACTCTGCTCTCTCACAAGCTGGTGGGCTTATGGCTGGGCACTTGTTTTCTTATGTTTTAACCTTCATTGGCTTGAGGAGCTCCTGGCAAGTCCCTAGAGAGATGGGTGAAGTAATCCTGCTTTGGTTTGAGTGAGCAGGTTAGCTGCTGGGGCTAAGTTTTCACCAGCCAGTGTACAGAAAGAGTTTTTTGAGGAACCCATGTTGCAAAAGCAGCTGCATGTCTGGTATCCTGTGCAGTCTGGTGCCTCTGTATTTCCCAGCAGCTGGACTTGCAGATTTTCTCCTTGATGCTCATCCCCTTGTGGAGTAGGGCCTGGGCTGATGGGCAGGATAGCCC
>NW_009932252.1:86383-89654 GCF_000696875.1 Nestor notabilis | reverse complement strand
CTTTCCCTTTTGCTTTAGAAAAATGAAGCACTGCCCCTTGGCTTTACACACATGCATTGAACCATGCTTTGGGCTTCTGCTTACTGCTTTTCAAAGTCACTCTGGGCATTTTTCCTGGTGATTTGATGCTTGCTTATCTCTTTGCTTGGCTCCTTCAGTGTCTTACAAAGCCTGAATGGGCTTAATCTGTGAGCTCACAAAGTAGGGAGTATGGGTTTGCTGGATGCTCGTGTGGTCTTTTTCTGTTTATGCCACAGACTAATTTGACCAAAAGGATCTGTGGCAGATAGAGGCAAGATCATTTATAAATCTATTTTAAATCTAGTATGTTTATGTTAAATGCCTTTTTTTTTTAATTGTAAGAAGATTCCCCCCCGCCCTTTATTGTAATTGGACTGAACTCAGAAAAAATTTCTGCTAAGATCCTGTGTCTTAGTATTGTCGCTGGGATAAAGGAGCCTGTCAGAATGAAAGAAAGACTAACTCTATTTTCACTGACTTTGAGACTCAAAGGAGTTTGGTCCTTTTTATTGTGAATGTCTACATCGTGCAGAGACTTGGGAGATCAATTACGGACAAGAGAGGTGAACTAGCATGAAGACACCCTGGCACTTATGGGTGAGAGCCTGCTCTCAGCTGGTTTTGTGTCTAGCAGCAGAAAGAGGTTCAGCTTGCTTGTAAGCTGTGGCTAACATGGAAATGGTGGTCCATTTCTCTAGACCAAGCCCATGCTAGTTCAGAAGTTGATCCTCTGGTCACATAGCAGGTGCCACAGCAGAAGTGGGGAAGATGCTTCACTGTTTCTAGAGCCTACTTGCCCTCGAGTGAGCTTCATTTTTGAAGGCTGTGTCGGGGATTAAAGCAGCGGGCACAGCTCTTTCCGATTCTTCTTGATTTAGGACCAGTTTGTTACTGGCCTTAGTGATGAGTTATGAAGAGGACATTAGAGGGTGGTGCTGGTTCCGTGGGATGGCCCAGGGGACAGAGACATTACCTCCTGGGTAGGTGAGAACCTGGGGCTGCAGTACGATTTGATGTCCAAGGCTAGAACATACATCTGACTTACCCTTCTTTCCCCCGTGTTCCAGTCTGAAGCTCTGAGAGCTGGCGGTTTCAGGTCACAGTCTGGAAGGTGCTGAGCTGCTGCTGTGTCCCAGCACCACTGCAGAGTGCTCTGCAGGATCTTGTTCTCAAGGTTTTGCAGAGTGTAATTCTGAAGGAGCTGTGAGTTACATCCCTGCTTCCTTGAGAAAGCCATATATGCTCATCTTCTCTGGGTTATTTCAATTATAAAATAACCTATATTAACCATTACACTATGTGGCACAGGTCTGTATTCTCATAAATAGGAGTGGATTTTCCTCACAAGGGGCTGATGGCGTATCCATCTCCTGTTTTGTTTTTCTGGCATGGGCAAGGGTAGAAACAGAAAAGGTCTGTTTGAGCCCTGTGATCTGCTGCCCTATTAATGCAGGATTATTTCCTCCAGTGCACTGTGAGCACGGTGACATGGAGAGCATGGCTTGCCTGCAGCCTTTGGCTGCACTCCCCCCAGCGAGGGGACATTCACATGATCCTGGTTCTTCTTTTTGCTTGCAGCTGCCAGATCATGTCTAGAAAAACAAACAAAAAATATCTAACCCAAGTCTTGAATGCAGCTGAAATGTTTTCTTGGTGTCATTTCTCTTTGTCAACAAATTGCTTATTGCTTAAGTGTTGTGATGTGATCCCCATCCTAAAGAGGAGAGATCTGCTGCTGAGAATGGGGGCGAGATGCCCAGGAGAATAACTTGTTTGAAGATGTGAGCACAGACTTTATCAGCAATGATTCTTTGTCCAATATTAATTTTAAGGCGCAGTTTCGGTGATATGATAATGCAGAAAATGTTTTAACTCCATGGGGAGGAAGTTGCTTTTCAGGTAGTGTCTTGCTCTTCCCTCATTATTGTAATCCTGCTCCTGAAACTTCACATCAGCTGTGCTGTGCTGCAGCATGTGAATGCATGAGGTGATGGAGATCAGCTCCAGGTGGGTTTCTTTCTGTTTTGTTTTTGTATACAGTTGAATTCTTGACAACTGCTTCTCCTGGCACCTCATTTTTCATGGATCTGTTCTTCCTGGGAGCTGGAACCCCAAGGACCAAAGTCTGTTGCCAGGTACACTGATCTATTTCTCCTCAAACTTAGTTTTTTTCAGTAACCATGGAGTCACAACCAATCCTTAAGTACATTACATGTAGCTACCTTCGGATTGCCAGTGTGGCAACTGGTTATCTAGTGTTTGCTGGTGTATTATAATGAATCTCAGCCTTTGTACCCTAAAGATGGAAATGATCCAGGTCCATTTTGTGTCGTGCCCATAAGTGTCACTATGTAAACACTTTTCAGGGAAAGCACTATTAGCATCTGCAGAGAGCGCAGAGTAGCTCCTTTTGCATCTAGCAACTTGCTTGGGAAAGAGAGGTGTCACGTATCTTTGAAGTGCGACTCCTCCAAGCCCCTGCTGAGTGCATTGCTGCAGCTGAGAGAGCGTGGATCGTAAACTTCAGCATCCCCTCTCAAAAGGCAAAGCATCCTCAAGGAGTAACACTACTGCTATTTATCAATTTGTGTGGGAATGAAGCTTGAACATTATTAGAACTGAAACACTAATTAAGCCAATAAATTCCTTTGCCTTTTTGGGTGTGTTTACAATTAATATGCAAAATCCCACTGATTCCAGCAACTCTAATTCAAGATACATAATGTTATTACATATTGACAGCTTCTACACTGAAATCTCCAAAAGATGCTGCCGTGCATAGCAAGAATACTGCTGTGATCCCAGTTAAACTGTTACAGGCTGTGTGAGTCACGGTGCTGCATCAGGTTCTACCAAAGCCTTGGCTGTCAGTGAGGAGTAGGAAGACCACACACAAATGTGTCTCTGTGGAGCATACACTGTGTCTCAATAGCTACTTGCACTTCATATTATTTTATGAATTAAGCATGGAAAAGAGGAAAGGTGTTCCAGCTGATCCTTAAAAAAGGCTCAAACTGATGCAAAGAGAAATTGATTGTAAAGGAAATATGTATTTGGATCAAAGCAAGGTAGTTCTTTAGAACAGTCTCAGCTTTAATTAATTTCTGATCTTTCCTCAGACAAAGTTTGTTCAAAGCTGTGAGAAGAGAGTTGGGGCACGAAGGCTGCTCAGAGACATAATGTTTTCTCTCTTCCAGAGGAAAGTTGTTTTGCCAGCCTAAGACAGGACAAGAGTCCATGACTGCTGAAC
>NW_009932252.1:69118-86320 GCF_000696875.1 Nestor notabilis | reverse complement strand
CTTTCCCTAGGACAGCAAAATCAGGGGGACATAGCAAGGAATAATTGTTTCTTGGTCACAAAATACTTAATTTGGGACTTAATTTGTTCATCTACATGAAGCTTTGTTGCCTGTTTTTCCTTACATATGGACTCATTAGCCTCCTCAGATCTGTAATCAGCTCTGCTGTCTAAGTGGAAGGGCTCAGGAAAAGGCATGTGCCTGGTGGACTAGATATTCTCCATGGAGTTGGTCAGATCCTCATCAAAGCTGGTGGGCAGGTGCTCAGTGGCTTTAGTGGGGCAGGATCAAGGTTAGGTTTAATCTTTGGTCGGGATTTCGTGGTGGTGGTCTTTTTTATTGCTGTTCTCAGCTCTCATGAAGTTATTTGATTTGGTCTTTGCGTAATCAATAAGCCTCTGTATTTTTATGTAGACTCTTTGAAGCCTGTGGAGCAGTGCACGGGATGGGTGTGCTTTTACTTCAGAACAGCACAAATCAAATACATAGCTGTTGAATTAATTTGTGGTTGGTGTTTTCCGAGAACTGCAATTCAGATTTCCTCTTCTCTTTCCCATCACCATCCTTCCAGAGGAAACCAAACCCAAACCAAACCCAATCCAAACCCAAACCCAACAAAACCACAAAACCAACCAAGCCTCCCTGCCCCAAGCCCCCAGAACCAACAAAACCGAAAACTAAAACCAAGCCAGGGAGGTAAAATTGAAGCAATTGCAGACTACTGTGATCCACATGTAGACAGAGGCTGTATGATGGTTTTAGAGAATGGAAAATGAACAATATACAAGGTGCTATCTCTGATTTAAGAGATAGCATCTTTGATTCCCGGCACAACAATGAAGCAGAATTCTTGATGGTCCAAGATAATTATCTTTTGAGTTAGTGCACTAACTACCTACCTACAACTAACCAGAAGCCATCCTTTTACTTTTTCTTTTCTATTAGTGGACTAATAAGACTGCCAAGTTTTACTTTCTAAGATGGGTCTTAAATGGGAAGCAGTTTGTTTCACGGAAGCAAGATGCCAGGAGAATGAATTTATGTCAGCTTGTAGCCACCGGAAACCTCTGTATTCTAGCAGACTTTAAATTGAAAAATGGAGCTTGCTTCTCATACTAGATTCCTCAAACTACTTTCTGCAAGCAATAGAAAAGCAAAGTTGTCAGGTAGGCAGCGATTCATTGCAATAGCCAAATTTTGAGGTGTCTCTAAGTATTTATCACTTGATTAGCTCCTGGAAATCTTCGAGTGAAATATGAGAGCCTGGATTGCTTATGAAGGTCAAAGATGTGAATGTAACAGTCCTCTCTGACCTGAAAAATCCATGAACTGTGCTGTCCAATGCAGGTATGGACAGTGGCAGAGATAAGTTTTTAAAAACTTAGCTGTCACAGAGTGGTGGTGGGAGAGAATGGAGGGGGAGGAATAAGGCTTGTGGTTTACAGAGAGGTTTGGGGTAAGACTGAGTGATTATGTCTACCTGCAAACTGAGGTCAGTCAATGCCCTTAGACATTTTAAGCTCACTGTATCTACAAGGCATGAATGCAAGTTTTCTAGGGTCAGAGTGGTCTGGTGATTTCCCATGTGTTTCCTTATGGGCTTCTCTGCTGGTGGCAATTCCTTGGGCAAGCATCAGAGTCGGCATCAGGTAATGCAGAGAAAACCATGGATTTAACAGATGTTGAGCTGTCGTCTTCTTTTCTGTCTTTTATTGCTGATAAATAAGAAAATTATCTGCAACTGTGGCAAATTACATTCAAAACAGCTGTGGGAATACTGCAAATATTGATCATATGACTCGGATGAATCTTCTATACAGTGATTTAAATAGCACTGGGTAACATGCCATAAGACCAGCTATGGATGGTGCATTGCTAAGATTTACCAGTATTGTGTGGGACAGTGCCAGACTGTCCCCTTTGTTCTGCTCTATTCAGTGCCATCATTAGTGCTGGGACTGATTAAGTAGAAGACCTGTCTGTTAAATCTGCAGATGGCATGGAGGCAGTGAAGGGCATTACATTCAAAATTACTGTGGCCAAACAGAGTAAAGGGATGTAAAAAAAAACCAAGGAGAGAATTCAAGGTGCAAGTTATCTCTACCTGGAGGCAGTCCCTGGCATGGACATGTGCTGGGAAGCCAGAGGAGCAGAGGGGGTGGTTTGAAACAGTAGCCAGGGAGCTGATTCTCAGGGATGGTATGGAGGACTACTGACTAAATGTGAGGTGACTGTATGACGTGGCAAAGGCATACATATTGAGATGTGCCGAGCTGAGCTGGAGCAGAACCTCTGAGGGAGGGCCCCGGGCAGATTTCACCTGGAGCAGTCTTCACTTGTGGGCACCATGCAACCAGAAAGCTGTGGGATGTCTGGGGATGGTCCAGGAGACAACCATATTTCCAGTCTGTCAACCTAGAAAGTGTGACGTGGGAGGAAAGAGGGGTGGATTGGCCTGCTCAGCCTGAAGAGGGCGGTGTAGGAGGCACACGGGGGTGGTCCCTAAAGACAAAAGAGGAAAGAAAATGTGTTCTTTGTACTAGTTTTGGATAGAAAGGTGTGAGGGCCTTGAGATGCAGTAGCAAGGTCAAACAGAAAGAGAATCTTTCAGATGGTGAGTGTGGGAGCAGGTTGCCTGGGAAGGCTGTAGATCTCCAGCATAGAAGACTGCATTAGACATCCATCAGATTTTGCTGTAGCGTAGCTGTGTCGGCATGGGGAGCCAAGCCAGATGACTCCTTGAGTCCATATGCACTATTGATTTTCCATCAACCTTTCTTTCTCCATGTATCTGCAGAGATATATACACCTGTCTGCCAGCCTGTAATATAGTCCTCTAAAAATTAAGTTTGGTGTGTTTCTGTGTCCCAAGTGATGCTCTTTCTGCACACTAGAGTGACTGCATCTCTGATAGGTCCATTTTGGAAGGGTTAGATTTTCCTGTTAGGGTCTTACCAGCTTTGTGAGGCTCAGAGGAGGTGGAGGTGATGGGGTGTGGGTACGGTGATGCTGGTGGAAGGGCTCTTGCAGGCAGTGAGTCCCTGGAGCTAAGCCCTGCATCATCTCTGTTTTCATAGCTCCAGGCTGCCATGGCTCATGCTGCCCAGGATCCTTCCAGGTCCTACTGAGTGACTCTGCAAAGGCGTTATCACTGCACTGGATGTTCTTTTGGCATTAATTCTACAAATCCATCTAATCATATTATTTTTGTAGCTGCAGTAAGAAGGTAGAAACCTGGACCTGCTGGTTTCCAAAGGCATCTAGCACTTGGATCTCTTTGAACTTCATGGATATGAGAAACTTATATATCTCTGAGCTCCAGGAACCCTACATGTAACGTGCCTGGTGCACCAGAGCACAGCACTGTGGGGCTGAGCCCAAGAGGGGCTGAATACTCACTGCTTTCAGCATAGTGTCCCCCCCTCTCAAGTGAGGATGCCCCAGAACTTTTTACTCTACTTTTTATCTGTATAATCTGCAGGTTACCTGCTAAAAAAACCCCAAAACCCAACCAACATAACCCAAGCCTTTTTTCCCATGTAATTCACTATTAGTGGCTGTGTATGAGTGATGCAGAGGTTTATCCCAAAGCTCTTTTTCCCTGGAACCCCATCACTTAGCTTCTCTGTTCTTGTAGCCCCTTTGCCCGGTATCTTTGGGTTTGGGTGGAGGCTTTCTGAGGTCTCCTCTTCAAGTTCTATTTCTCTTCCTTATGTGCCAATTTTATGTATGGAAAATATAGTGTTCATTGAAAGAAAAGGTTTCAAATATAAAAAGAAAGGAGAGAACATGGCATAGTTTGGGCACCCTGCTTGTGATTTTTTTTTTTGGTTTTCCCTCTTATCAGCTGAGATCATAAAAGGGGAAAATTATAATTTTGTTTTTAAAAATAAAAAATCCCACTGTAAAAATGTTCTCACTTTTCAAGTCTCAGCTTAGAGTTTGCTTTTACTTCATTCACGACAGTCTGACTATCCTTGTTTCCATCCTGGGTTGGAGCTTCTATATTTAAGCCTCCGCAGGACACGGTTTACAGTGGCGGTGCTGACTCACGCTTCATTAAGAGTCACAAACAGTGACTCCTGCGATGCATCAGCCACTGGCAGGACCCACGCTCCTCGCGGCCGAGCTGGGCAGAGCCCAGTGCCTTGCAGGGCTGAGCCGGTCGGAGAAGGATGTAGAGCTATCAGCCACCTCTGGCTTGACATTCGGCTGAGCTGGCGTCACCGGCTTCGCACGGTGGGGCGGCAGTGGGATATGTGACAGTGACTGAAATGAGATCCTTGGGAAGTGAAATCGGATTCAATTGCATTAGAAATTCATGTCAGATAAAGCTGGCAGAGGTACTGTAGAGCTAGCAGACCATTACCGGGCTCACTATACAGCTGGTTAATATATTTATTACATATCTCTCTCAGATTGACTCTGGGATCAAATTAAAAAAAAAAAAGTTTACTTTTCCTCTTCTTGGTTCCTTATCTGGTGGTTTTGTAATATTTGGCGCTTCCCCCCTGTTTGATTGGGTTTGTGAACTTATTAAGTTGTGTCAGTAAAGTGATCAACAGAAAGATGGAGTTAGGCTTGGCACAAGGAAACAGCGTTTCAGATTTTCTTGTTGCTTCCGCACACCTCAGGTCTGGTGTCCCTTGTGGTGACCAACAGTAGGCTGTACTGACCTGCTGGTGGCTAGTCCGTATGGCCCAATAGTGACACTGCTTGGAATTCACATTAGCTGAGCAGCTTGGATAACAGTACGTGTCTGATTGACTTGCAGTATGCTGGCAGAGTACAGGTGTCATGGCAGTCTATGACAGGACCTGCCTTTTCTGCCCGTGGCAGGGTTCCTCTTCCAGCATCCCTGGGAAGCCTCTTGCTGGAGTGCTGCCTCCTGCCTTGCTCCTGGCTGACAGTGACTGCATTTATTTTGGTGGTGGTAACAGCACACATTGCTGTAGAGCTGTTCAAACTCATGGACCTATCTGACTTCCCACCTCTCTAACTGAAATAAAACATGATCCATATGTGTCTCTAGGAAGGAAAATCATCCTTTCTTTGGCTAGGTCACTCATTTCACCTCCTTCACCTTTGTCCTGTGTGCTCTGGTGTCAACGAAAATGTGCCCAGCTCTCTGCCATCACCCTGACCACAACCTTTGTGCTGAATTCCTGTGATCCTTGGTCTCTCTCTCCATCCTGTGCCATTTGTCCTCTGCTCACAGTAGGAAAGGATGATTTTGTGGTTGCTGCCTGAGTGGTGTGTAGTAGGGCCATGGTCCAGGGTTAACACAGAAATTGTACAAGTCATGGAGCTGGGCAGGGTTGTACTGCTAGTGTATCTTGGACAGCAGAGTTTGAGTCTCTGACTCTCACGGCAAAGTGAGTTAAACCTCTGGGAGCCTCAGAGAGACAGCGTGCCTTTGAGATACCTTCCCAAAGCTGCTCCCAGCCTACTGGGACCTGGCTCAGACTTTCTGATCTGAGGTGGTGACTTTGTAACATTTTCTCTGCTTCCCAAACTATGCTGGTGCCCCCACCATGATCCTGCAGTGATGGTTCCCCAGATGTGGTATCTGCTGTGTATAGCAATTCCTCTTTTGCTCCATTTGAGATTCTGCTCCATCACTTTGTTAGCTGCTCCTTTCCTTCTGTACTTATGGCCACCTACCCAGTTGTTTTCCCAGCTCTTTCTTCCTCTTCCTCTTCAACTCCCATGGAGAAAGATGTCTGTAAGCAAGGACCTGGAGAGCAACACAAATCACTTTGCTCTGTGTTCAGTGATCTTTCTGCTACACCTCATGCTTTGGTGCAAGCAGCCCAGCCCTGCCTTTACAAGTACTATAGCACCTATAAAGAGAGAATGTGCGGAACAGAAAAGTGAAAGCATCTTCAGCCCCAAATACGCACACTCCAAATTTGCATTTTTTGGTGCAGTCTTGGCTGTCTGGGAGTGGCCACAGGGTGCTCTACTTTAGCCTGTGCGGGCAGTGGGAGTCCCTGTAGCCAGAGGGTGAGGAGGTGAGGCTGTGTTTTGAATCAAGCAGGCAAAATCCTAGCAGAACCCGAGCTACTTCAAAAGGGGTCTCTATAGTCTGTTGCTTAAAATGATTTTAATTCAAACCAACATGTTCCTCATTGCAGGGATTAAGGAGGGAGAGAAAAGACAAGAATTTGACACTGTTCTTTTAGCCTCCTGATTCTCAAATTTTGCTGCAGGGTGGGGAAACATCTGCTGGTAGCAATCCTCAGGGGAAAGCTTCTTTAAAATATTCCCAATAGGTTTTTGGCCAACTAAACAAAACCAGAAAACAAACCCACCCTTATACTTAGTGCTTATACTACATGGTGGGTATCTCAAGTGTAATTTCATCCTTGATCTCACCCCAGAATTAAAGGCATAACAAAACATCAAGATTGAGGTGAACCAGCATGATCTGGAGAGATGAAGAGCAGTAGGTTCTGTGACCTGCAAAAAATCAGAGTCTAAAGCAAATAATGCTCTGTGCATAAGGAGTGCTGAAAAGCACGGATGGGGCCAGGCAATAAGGGTGCATCAAGCATTACCTGCTAATGCAGACACCTACTGGGCTGGCACATGTAGTGTTTTGTGCACACACTGATTGGGCTCAACGGGTTCACCCCCATCTGCTGTTTCAGAGGGAATCTGCACACTGCCTCTGCCAGAGCTTTGTGGACAAAAACTTGGGGAGGGATGATGCATGGTAAGTGTGCCAGTGAGGAGTGCTATATTATCTTCTACAGCTTGTACTGTCTACACCTGACTGTTAATTTTTGCTTTCTGTTAAATGCTGCTAAATGCAAATTACCTCTCCACCACCAGAGAAGCTGGTAAAGTGATGGTAAAAAATACACAGAATAAATGATGCTGAGCAATGCATTTTGCTAGAGACAGCAGGGAGAGGTGAAGAGCACTGTAAATATCCTTTATGTATATCTCTATTTAATCCCAGTGCAGTAGAGCAGGAGGGTCACAGAGCGTTGGGGTTCACCCGGGCATTTATATAAAATAAGATGCAAGTACAGCAACAGTGTGTGCTAGAGCGAAGCCATAATTAAACACCTCCAGGTAGTTTAAATGAGACATGCACATTTAGAAGATGGTTTTTAGTGGTTCATGTCATCATCTGACTAGCAGAGAAAACAAACATGTACTGAAAAAAGATACAGGGCAAGAACAAAGTAGCTTCACAACTTAATCCTTGGTTCTGCTCCAGTGGGGAGGGGAGAAGGACTGCAAGTGTTTCCAGCACCCAGCAAAGCCTTGGCAAGGGTGGGTGGGTGCCGCTGGGTTTATTCATGGTTTAACACTGAATTCCTGCCTAACGCTTTCACTGTCCAGCACTATCATTTGCATGACGACCGTGGAGGGTGCACTGGCTGTGGGTTCAGATATGCGTCAAGTTTATGCAAGGATGTCAGCATGTTTCAAGCTGATGCTTTCCAGTCTTATTCCCTGTCCCAGTGGGTGTAATCTACCTCCTTGCTCCCCCTCCATCACCCTCTGATGTCACCTGGCCTTTTGTTTTGCAGGGTGATGAAGGGCAGCTGGGGCTGTGGTCTTGAGTGCCTTCACCCACCAGCTTCATGAGATCCTTCATGAAGGTTGGCACTTGGTGAAGAGCAGAGCAGCCAGATAAAGCCCAAAACTTGAAGGCTCAAGGCTCTAGAAGTCAAACTCAAGCCAAAACCAAGCAGAGGAAAGTTCAGTTCTAGCACTGAAAGCTCTTTGGGAGACTCAAAATGGCTAAATATCTTGTGGGAATTCTGGCAGCCTGCTCCAAACCTACTGAAGCCTCCTCATCAATTCTTGCAAGGAAGAGGAGACCAGGCTTTTTGGTGACCATCCCCTGTGCACTACTGGGGTGCTGCATTGATGCTGACCTGCTGGGACCCTGCAGAATCACTTCATCATTATTTGGGACAATAGACTTTGGCGGGCTTATGTTCATTATTTTTAAGTCCTTGAAGGAATGAGCAATTCCTTCAAGGATTAAATATTTTTCCCCATCCTCACCCCCTTGCTTCCGCCCCGTCAACCCCTGATGTCGCCTGTCCTCTTGTTTTGCAGGATTCTACTTCAGGGGCTCTGCAGAAGACAGAATGGGGGAAAATTCAGAGTCGGGGCAGCAGTCAGCCGCTTGATGTGGCAGCGGTACCCTTGGTGCTGGGGGAGCATTGTCCTTGCCTGAGGAGACAGGAGGGGAAAAAAACAAAAAGCCACTGCCCCCGGTGGCTGTGCTGGAGATGCCGGCCGGAGTTAGGAGGCCAGAGTTAGGACTGGCTTGATGGCTCCTGATGGTAGCAGGAGGGGAGCCTGGAGGCAATTTAACTGTGCCTTTGCTATCACTGTGGTGGCTTTTGTGTGTTCCCAGTCATGCAGTGAATCAAGGGACACTGTGTTAGGATGTCAGGTGGGGCAGTCTGGTGAGTGGGAGCTCATTGCATCCCAGCCCTGTGACTGCAGGGGATGCACTCAGCTTCCCTGCCTTGGAGCTTTGCTTCAATATTTACATAAACATTGACACATGTTTAGAAAAGCTTCAGCTGGAATGAGCGAGACCAAACAGCGCTGTGGGAATGTCACCGTGTCCTTTTTTAGAGGCAGCGTGGGGGGCTGGCTGTTGGGCGCAGGGCTCATCTGTGAGGGCAGCAGTTTGAAGTGAAGCTGAATCTGTAGCAATGGATAAGCTTTTACACAGGACAGAGGAGGGAGACACAGTAAAAAAAAGGGTGCTTGGATCTGTGGTGCTAGCCTGAAACATGAAAGCAAGCCCCTCCTTGGTAGGCTTTGGCAGAGATGTTCCAGGGAATACAATGACCAGTTTGGGATGGAAACCAAACTGGCTTCAGGTCTACCAAGGAGCCTTTAGTGATAACAGCAGTGCACCCTGATCAGGAGCAGCCCTAACCTGTCGAAGGAGATTATCCAAGGGGACCCTCAGAGCCAGCTCGCATTAACTCCTTGGGCAAATGCTTGGTCCCAGCATAAGAGCTGCCATGATTTTTCTGCACCAGGAAAGCTTTGTTTTACTTAGGCATTATACAGACAGCTGAGTAAAGTGTGGTGTAAGCTAAATGATTCCAAAACCCATTATGGATATACTAATGGTGCTGTGGGCTTGTTTTCCAGCTTCCTCTGAAAAACAGTTTGGGGTGCAAATACATGCATGCGTGTAGAGCTTAGCATCTCTCTAGAGAGGGAAAGGGGCTAGTACATCACTTTGCTATTCATTTCCAAAGGCAGGATGTACAAACAATATCAATATTTATTAAGCAGTTTTGTTTATCCCAGGATTGTAACAAAGAAAGTGACTTAGACTGTGGTGTTTGTTGTCTTTGCAGTGTCCTATTCCTCATTTGTGATTGCGGGTCTTTCTTAATGCATATTTTATTTCCCTTTTCTAAAGACAACTGTAATCAGAATAGCTTAAAAAAGGAAAGTGTCACTTAGTTGATGGCTAGCTCAGTATTAATATCATTTCTGTTTTTAAAAGCCCCCCTCTGTGATAAAGACAGCAGCACTTACCACCCAGGCTTACAGCAGCAGCTTTCTTGCCAGATTTTGTCCTTCCACCCTTCCTTCCCCTCAGCGGCTTTAAATAAACAGGGAAGTTTTAAACTACAGTGACATCAGTAAATTTACTAAATCTCCACCTGTGAATGGCTTATTTTGTTCACTTCAGCTTAAATCTGATCTCAAGTGACATCAAGAAGAAAAAATCTCCAACCTCCAAACCCCACTTACAGTATCACGAAAGTGCCCAGCCAGCAGTTCCTGCAGCAGCAGCTTGGCTGCAGGCTGTTTGCTGTGCCCCTCACTGACCAGCCCATGGAGAGTGCAGAGGGGGATTTCTAGGCACCTCCTGAACTACAGAGATGAGAGTTTAGGTGTTTACTCTTTATTAAAGATGCAAAAATTCAGTCTCATGCACAGAGACTCTCTGCCACTGCTTGTTGCATCCTTAAATGAGATGGAAACACACTGCAAGGCGCGATGCTGCCACCTTTGAAAGTGCAGGACTGCTACCAGCTGCTTCCTTTAAATTAATTTCCCCAAAGTCAGTCACAACATGAGCGGAGCAATGATCCTGGTGACTCTTCCCAAACAATTAGCACCGGGAGCAAACAGCACCAGAGGACTCGCGCCATGTTCTGCACTGTGTATCTCTGGTATAAATAGCCTGGCTTAAGGACCTTTTGCCCAAAATGACAATGGGAGGGTGATTTTATGTTAATCCAACATGTCAGCTTTTCTGCAAGCTGTGTTTGAAACCAGGGACCCCAGAGCTCTCTGCTCTGCTTCCATCAGGAGCACTACGCTGATTAAACTGAACACTGAGCAACACGAGGGTTGTTCATAGCTGGCTGGTGGGCATGAAGGCTCTTGGTATGGGCAGTGTTGGGTGGGTAGCTCCTAGGTACTTCACAAATTGTTTGCCATGTCTTCTTCCATGAAGGAAGGCCATGCTCTGTGGGGTGAGGACACAGCCAGGACAAGGAACCCTCCTTTGGAACCATGAGGGCAGTGACCTTCTGATAAGGTACCAAATGAGACCACAGAGATGTCACATCAAGAAAGGTCCAGGATGACCTGCCAGCCTGGGGTGTTTGAAAGTGCTCAGTCACAGCCTGACTCCACCTGTAACTATCGACAAACCCAGCTCTTGCCTGTGGTTTGCCAAGCTTGATCCCTAGGTGCTTTGCAGACTGGATTGGCTGCTGCACAGACCTGCTGCTGGTCCAAGAGGAGCAGCTTCTGAAGGAGGACACTTGTCCAGCATAGGTCCTGTGCCTGCACCACCTTCCCCAGGAAGAAGTCAGTGGAGAGGATGTAAAGCCCTCTGGATGGAAAATGATACTTACAGTGCCAGGAGTTTGTTGTGTCTTTGGCAGAGGTACAGTCCTTGCTACACAAGGATTAGCACCCAGCTGAAATGACTGAGACTAAAAGTCCTTCAGAAAGTCCCTTAGTGGGTGGTTTTCTTCTTCTTCCCCTTCTGTGTTTTGACCAGCTGTGAGCAAATGGAAGGAGGGATGAGAAAGTGACCGGGGGAACACCACCATGTCCAAGACAATGAGCTCACTAGCACTTCAAAGGGGGCATTGAGATAAGTATGTGAAAAGACAGATGAGCACAGACCCACAGCGATTTGTGTTAATTAGCTAATGAGCAGCCTATTGGAGGGGTACAGGCTTACAGACCCCTCAGCCTTCACTGCAAAGAAAGACTGGTTGTAGTGTTGAGCTTGTGAGTCAGGGTACACGCTGAGCTGTGGTAGTACACAAAGTACTTGGGGAAAGATCCCAAAGACCGATAATGACTGAAAGCAAATGCTGATGGAAAGGCAGCTCTCACCTGCTTGCAAGGCCCTCAGGGTTTTTACTTGAGTCATTCTGGTGGGGAGAACATGTACGAATGTGGAAATCAGCTGTGGCATGTTGGAGCTCAGCTCTTCCTATCAATGGGGGCTCCTGCCTCATGCTCTTTAGGCATCTGGTCCCTCCAGCTCATCTTTTTAACTTTAATAAGAGATGTGCATGTGCTTCCCCTTCCCCCCAGTATGTTACATTTTCAGATCAATTTTAAAAGTAACCTCTTTAATATTGAATTATTCCTGATCTCTATTGTCACTTCTAGCTGATTAGTTTAAGGACTGTTCTTGGTTTGTTTAATAACCTCTTGACACTAAACAAACAATCTTGAAAAGGGAACAATTTGCAAAACATAAGGAAAACAAATAACCTACAAGGGCACCCTCTTCAAAATAGAAAGACTGATTACATTAAAATGGTGAAATAATTCCAGACATTAAAAGAAAGTATATAGATACTGGCTTATCTATATTCAAGGAAGATTTTAAACCACCACAAAGTTAAAGTTTTCATCAGCAATACAGTGAAATCTCTTAATTAGAATTCCTGAAGCATATTAAATGGTATTTAGTTTCTAACTCAATGCATCATTTTCTGTTAAATAATTGATTGTGGTGCAGTGATTGTGTTTGTGTAGTTTAAGAAAGCGATTAGACCAAAGAAGTTTTGATAGGAAAGTTGCATCAATAATTCCAGCACTGCTCCACCATGTTGTGGAGGTGCTCCTCACAGCAAGGCTGACCACTGAGGTGGGCAAGCGTTGGGGCTGAAGTCACCTGGGGCAATGGACGCTGTACTGGACCACAGTGAACTCATCTTGAACATAATGATGCCTTCAGATGACCCCAACTGGCCAGGAACTAGGTGTAGCTGGAAGGTGGGAGAGCCCTTCATCCCCAAATCATGCCAGTTAAGTGAATGTAGCAAAGAGTAAAAGGATGAAACTCTGGAGATGCTGAAGGAATACCCAGTGAGGAGTCCTGGCAAAGGCCATGTGGGATGCAGTCAGCCTAGAGGAGGACAAAACCATCAGGGATTTCACTATTTCACTAGGCCTTTGTACCCTGGTCACCAGCATCTGGACCTCAATGCTGTTATTTTTCTAACACTAATTTACCATCTACCTATCTGGTACCTGCAGTAGGGAAATGCAGCAGTGTTACACCTCTCTGTTGCCACAGCAGAGAAGAATCTACCTTCAGATATGTGAACTTAAATAGGATTTAAAATGCTTATTTCAGCCTATCACTCAGCCATTGTTTGGATGAGGAAGGCTTTAACAGTCTGTTGTGGCTCTATCATGGCTGGAGCAGTGCAATCACAGCCACATGGAAGGCACTGGTGGAATTCCCACAAGCCTGAGGTTAAAGCCAAGGTTTCTTTTATGCCTTTTAAGTGGACAGGTTTCATTGTAAACTTCCTGCCCAGGTGAGCAAAGCCATCTTCTGGGTTGCCTGAACACCACCCAGATCTTCAAGGCTTCACTCTATTTTACGAGGTATTTAGGCTGATTGAATGGCACAACACAAAGCCCATAATGTTTAACCACGAAGATTTTGGGTAGCACTTCTCTCCTCCCCCTCAAGTTTTTAATTTTGATTTGCTTATATTTTTTAATGAGATGCAATTACAGTTTCAGTGTAATAGGTAGGAGGCTTTATATTTGTACTGCTTTGTAGTAAAGACATAATTACTGCATTTACGAATCAAATCCCTTTATGTATCATAAATACTTATTAAAACAGCCATTGGCAATTTTACTTCAACATGTTTCTTCATGAAGTAGGATTTATTGCCTGTATAAAAATGCCAGTCTTTCCTGGATATCCCTCCCCTACAATTGCTTGGCTTGCAGAATCTCTGTGGCTGGTTTGGAGTGGTTCAGAAGGTGAGATATTTTATAGCACACTTAAATAGCTGTGTGTGTGCATACACAGCTCATGTGCCCTGAAGGCACCTTCATGATTATTGTTTGTGCTCCAGTGATACCTCTTGTCTGTCTTTTGCTCAGTACAGTATGGGCAGACAGTAGTAGCTGTCATCTTCATCTTGGCCAAGTTTGGAGCTGACTAGGCTGCAGCCTCTGCTGTACCACCTCAGCTGTACCAGAAACGTTTGCTTAGTGTATGCTGTGCACTGAGCAGGGACAGATGGATTGTTACTTCTGAGGGAAGGTCTTCATAAGTCTATAAGCTCCAGGTTTCTGCATGAAGGTGGGTTTCATGCAACTGGAGGAAGTTTCCTTTTAAATAAAATTTACTTGAAAGGCAGGTTTTATTTCCCTGTCTTTTCCTCTTATCCTTGGGCTGGTTGAGTGTCCTCCCCATCTTTAGGGGGAAAACAATGCTTGAGTGGGAAGTGACATGACACAGGATAGAGATCTGGGAAAGATTTGGACATGGCAAGTTGTTTGACACTTCAGAGGTTGCTGCCAGAAGAAATATTTGATCCACAGACTGTTGAAACTGTAGGAAAGGCAGCTTTGATTTCTGTAGACAAAAGATCAGAGTCCAAACAGTTTAAAAGGAAGGCTGGCAAGGCAAAACCCTGTCAGGTGGTGCCAGAAAGTTTGTGCCAGATTAACCTGGCTTCTCTCTTTCCTTGGCTAAGCTAACACCCCTAACACAAGGGCAGTAAATCTCCACCCTGGAAGTGTACTCCTGAGAAAGTACTTTACAAGAAGTCTTTGATGAAACTAGAAAGTTTGGTTCTAAACAGATGAACAAGTAAGGTTGATAGGGAATTTGTTTACAGGCGGACAATGGCAAACAATAAGCTTAATAAAGACTTTTCTCAAAGGTAGGTCATGGGACAGATTTTTTTTTAAATGATATTTCTTGAATGGCCCCAAAAGACAAAATTGTGCTTACTGCACTAGCCACTGAGACACATTCAGGAGACCTGGTCAGTGGAAAGCAGAATAACAGTTGTTTGTTTGTTTCAAGAACCAGCAGAAATGGAATGAAATATTATAAGAAGTGTAAAGTCCTGCATTTGGGCACTTGAGACAGTGCCCAGATCTTGTGGTACATGCTAGAGGCTGGGACCTGGTGAGGGCAACCACAAGGTATCAAACAGCCAACTGTAACTGGGATGGACTTTCTCCAGACACAGGAAGGTATGATATCATTACCAGCACACAAGATCTGTACAAGTTCTTGCCTCAAATACTGCATATTCGGGTCACACATCCTTGAGAAAGATGAATTCATGTTGGAACAGCTACAGAGAAAGACTGATAGAAACTGAGTGGAGAGGAGAGCTTATCTTACAGAGGAGGCTGGAAGTGCTTGATGCACAGGGACAAGAGTGCTTGTCTTTGAGTGCTCTGTCTGACAAAGATATGGGGGTGGAGAAGGAACTCTTTGAGTTAGAGGACAATGCTGGGTAAGAAAAAAGATGGATATAACTTCATATAGCTATGAACGATAAAGAATGAGAGGGTCAGAATTTCCTATCTACCAGCAAAAGAGCTTCTGGGACAGCTCCTGAGAGGACATGAGGCAGGGCACAAAGAACTCGTGGCTAACCAAGGGAGTGTGTAACTCAGACACACGTAATAGTAGGGGACAGTAGTTCTGGGTGTCCCTTTCTGTCATCAAGCCACTTATAATAGCCTCTTCATGCTCAGTCCTTCATGAGACAACATATGCAATTTACGAATACCATGAGGGTCCTAATGTGACTGCCCTAATTTATCCAATGGCTGTTATTCCTTTTTCATCAATAAGGAATAATGACACAATGAGGCCCTGTAGCTGGATCATTGATTAGGAGAGGTTTCACCTCTTAATTAAAAAAAACCAAAACAAATGCCTCCTGGATCCTTTTGCTGCAGTCCCACGGGAAGCAGGAGGTAATCACCCCACAAAGGTAGGGCAACCAGGGAGTTTCATCAAGCAATTCAAGGTGCTGTCTGCAGAGCTGATTGATTGGCCCAGGGAGCTCATTTAACTTGATATCATCTATCTTCAAGATTAATCTGGTGCGATGAATAAAAAAGAAGAAAGGTAAGCACGTTAGTAAGAGTAGGCTGGTGGCTGATAAACAGATAATTACACAAAGCGAAGCCGTCACAATAAATGTTTTTTATGAAGAAGTGACCTTATGGTGTAGGAAGCACAGAGGAGTTTAAACCTCAGCATTATCCAGGGATGAGGGGGATGAAGGTGGGTTTGCCACATGGTAAATGGTGCTGGGATGTGTCACAGGGAATATGTAAAGACTCTGGACACTGCTCCAGCAAGCTCTGGTGCTGCTGGTAGGTGGTTGTTTCTCAGGCATTTGATCTGCAGTACATTTTTTCAGATGTATCATGGGTCCTGCCAGCCTCTGGAGTCACCAGATGGACCTGGCCCCGGGCAGCTGCAAGCGGGAACATGCCCTGGCGAGCTTCTGGGACCCCTTGCTGGGAATATGTAAAGACTCTGGACACTGCTCCAGCAAGCTCTGGTGCTGCTGGTAGGTGGTTGTTTCTCAGGCATTTGATCTGCAGTACATTTTTTCAGATGTATCATGGGTCCTGCCAGCCTCTGGAGTCACCATATGGACCTGGCCCCGGGCAGCTGCAAGCGGGAACATGCCCTGGCGAGCTTCTGGGACCCCTTGCTTCACCCCGTGCTTTTTCTGAGCTCTCTGGGGAACCCCGGAAGCCTCGATGGTCATCCCTTTGGCCACATGTCCTCCAGGATGTGGTCTGGACCAGGGGATGCAGAGGCTGACCGAGCTCACGGGCGAGCCAGCTGTGGGCACTTCTCTGTGGGAGCAGCTGAGTGTTGAACCGTGCTCTCCTACAGTGCCAGCCACATCCTGAGAGACCTGCCATGCAGGACCCCAACCCTTCTCTGACGGGAGCCTGCGAGAATCCCCTGTGCTGGCATTTTGGGGCGGGTCAGGGCTCCAGCGGTGGGGTCCCGAGGAAGAGGCAGTGCTCGGCGCAGGCGAGAGCTTTTCCCAGCCGAGTTCACTGTTCCCCTTCTCTCTCCACAGGGTGGCAATGCCTGCCTTCACCTACAGCAGCCCAGTCCCTCCGCTGCCGCACACATCCTCCTGGGGAGCAGCTGAAGCACCCGGCCGGAGAGTCCCTGAGCATTCGATGCTGCTGGGGGCTTGGGCACGGCTTCCAGGTACAGCCTGTGTGTACAGGGACATGGGACGCCCGGGGCAGGAGGTGCTGCTGGTCGGGGTTGGCACCTCCAGCTTGGCACCTCTGCAATATCATGAAGTGTTTCTGCCCATCACTGCACTTTGGGGTGGCTTTTGGTAACATCCCTGGCCATGCTTCCATGTCTCAGAGCCCATCTACTGCTGTTCATCTCCTGGGGGTGCTGCTGCTGCTGCCACACCACCAATGCACATGAACTTGGTGGGAAATCTCCTTAGCTGTGATGTGTCTGGATTGAGTGGAGACCTGTGACCCCTGCATCACACACCTGGAGGGCAGCAAGCTACTACAAGGTCTTGTAAATGCTTGTGCAGCTCTAATTTCAGGTTCTTTTCTGCAGAAGCTGTCAAGTGGTGCATCATGGCAAGAGAAGTAGCTGCTGAATAGACAAACATTAAACTTGTAACGTAAAGGCAAGCACTGAAAAGATAGGTGCTAAAAAGAGGAGTATCTCAGGGAATGAACAGAAATTAACTTCTCTGAAGCAGCTGAGACCATTTGTTTATTAAAACCTACATACGTACACATGCATGAGAGGGTGTTGTGGCCAAGCACAAGCTCATGCCACTCCCATGGCCAGTGGTTAAGCTGTAAGACTGTCAGAAGCCCCGGGGAGCTGAGCTGCAGCATTGTGCCCTGCTGCACCAG
>NW_009932252.1:34817-69087 GCF_000696875.1 Nestor notabilis | reverse complement strand
GGCTGGAGCCCACATGGGTGGGAGAGGGGCTGGGACCCTACAGTGCTCCCGTCTTTGGGACTCAGGAGCAGCTGCATCCTGGAAAAGCATCCCCCAGGGTGTCCAGTTTTGTAATTGAATATTTATAATATAACAAGCCAGAGATCAGAGGCAGGTGTTGCATTTTAAGGCATGCAGGAGGCTAAGTTGTGTGAAGAGTGAAGTCAGAATTTAACCCCATCTCAATTTCTGCCACAACAGTAGAGCCCAGACACGTCCTCTAATGATGTCACGTGTCAGAGTTTCTTAATGATGCTTTCCCCTCTGATTTCTGTTTAATTTGCCCTCTCTCCTTCTGAATATTACTCCCTTTTTGCATCCCTCCCCAAAAAGAACATTTAGTTATCAGGGAAGAAAAGATTGCCATTGAAGAACTAAGAAAAGCACTGGATTAATTCTCTGCCTGCAGCTAAACTGAGAGTTCATCTCCTAATAGGCCATTTCAAAGCAGTTAGATTTACTCTTTTAGACTAACCGTACTGTCTGAACAATATTTTATGCCTCTGCTAAAATATAATAGGCTAGAGAGACAACTCAAATGTCAAGAGTAGATAGTGCTGTCAAAGTAATTTGTCTTGGGTAATAGATAGAGTGACATGACTTTGAAATACTTTGAGAAAGAAATCATTCCACATTTGAATGGTTTGTTTCTTTGCCTTTTAAAAGCCAAGCCTGTATTATTTAAATTGTGTCTATCAGGAAGTCTTTATTTTCTCTGAAACCAACATTGGTTTTGCAAGTGATGGGGACATGGCACAATGGGACTTTGCAATGTTTGACAAGGGAATTAGGTGACACCAACAGGGTGTTCCCAGAGCATCCTCAGACCACCCACAGTGGCACGTCGGTGCTGCTAGTACTCGGAAGAGGTTGGGAATGGGTTAAAAAAGTTAAACCCAGTGCTCCCAGAAGTGACAACAGTGTTTTGAAGTCCCCTTACCAGTGTGACACTGGAGAAGCAGTTGTGATTCTCCAGCCTTAACCGTTTAGATCCAAAATGCTACTAAGTCGCAAGGGTAATTACTGAAGATAGTCAGCAAATACATGTATTCTTAAGCAGCATGTTACCCTGTTACACAGTCTTGTTATTTGTCCAAATGTTCTGGAAGAAAGAATTAACTTGGGGTTTTTTTGCCAAGAAAATATATACAAGGACTTAGAAAAAGTCAGAAAAATCTTAAGAGATTTCATTGTCTTGTGTTAAAAATATAAAAAGAAAGTTGGTAGGGTCTTATTTTGCAGAAAGCAGAGTAGGTAAGATTTTTAGTGCTTACTTAGTCCCTTCACACCACTGTGCTGGGTAAAAGAATGGTTGAAGAAGGAGCCAGAAACATTTACGTTCCCTTTAAAGCCCGTTTCCACTGCAGGTGTAAATGGCAGATAATCACCACGTTCAACATCTTCCCCAGTGCTGTATGCTCTCCTGGACTCATGCTGAACTGTGTCAAGGCTCAGGAGGCTCTGCCAGGACACGAGTAGGGCCAGGATATTATCCATCCATGGGGACTGAGGTTGGTCCTGCTCCAGGCTCAGAGTCTGGGATCATCTCAGTTATGTTCTTGATGGGGAACCACTTTAAAGGCATAAAAAAGCCTGCAAGTCGAAACAAAACATGTAAATACTTCCTTCACCAGGAAAAGGACCATCTCATTTGGAAATGGGTCCATGCAAAGTCAATGTCAAAATGCTACTGAAAAATGCCCATTGATGGATTCTGCCTGATGGCAGCATGGTGTTCAGATGGGGATCAGCTTCCCCAGGCATACGGGTGCTCTGCAGGGCTGGACCCCCATGCCTTGGTGCCTACCCCTTGGCAAAGTGTCTGCAAAAATATCCAACACTAAAAGCATAGTTTGTGCTCCTTCCTCCATGCATGGGTATAAATGGCCACCAAAAATCATGAGGCTGTAGCAATAAAATGCCTCATTTGAAGGTTTCCCAGGAGCCTTCCATAGATAACCATCGTTGATATCCCTGTTTTATGGGTGAGTACATTGAAGGGTGGAAAGAGACTCACCCTGCTGGGGTTAGAGGCAGCGCTGGGAACAGAGTGTAAGTGTCAAGCTAAGGAGTTTCCTGTTTTAGTGACAGAACTGACACTTGTGGATAAAATGTCCCTTTTCTTTTGCTACTCAACTGCCACTTGCAGCCATTTCTATTCAAGGCATATTACTATCAAATCTTGTGGGGAACCCCTTGAGATTTACAGTTGATAACTAAAAGAAACTCCTTTATGTTCATAACGATAAAACAAAACATCAAGACGTTTGAGTTGATTTTACCCAAGACATTTCCTGAATTACTGCTCTCTTGCAGCTGTCATGGGCTTGAAGCTTTCAAAAGCCCATTTTGTTTCTGCCCGTAGCTCTTTCATCGTCAAAGACTGGCACTGTACCCCTGGGTTGGCTTGTGCAGCTCAAAGAGGAGTGAGCCATACAGCTCCTCAAAGTTAAACAAAAAATCCTCACGGTTAATGAACTTGTCTAATTTTATGCAGAAAATGCTACCATCATTCCTTTTAAAACTCACTCCAAATTCCAGGTTGGTACCAATGGGAATAGTTTCAAAAGTACCTCAGACTTGGATGCAACTCCCTTTGACTTTCAGCCAGACCTATACACTCCTATATACTTTTGCAGGGGGAGATTTTCAGCTGTCAAAGCCTTCTAGGGAGCACCACAAACCCATTTGGCTTCTCTTACGTGCTGTGGCCAGCCAGCAAAAATCAATGCCTCTCTACTTAGCTGTTCAAATCACATTTACTGTAATTACCCATGTAAGAAAATTATATGGCTCTACTTTAAGGATCTCCAAAGTTACTTTATGATCTTATTGCAGTATTTTATGCATGTTGTTGTATTTTTTTCTCCACATCTTAAGCAGTGAATGTGGAAGAAAAAGAACCCACAACAAAAAGCCACCATAACAAACCCAACCCATATACAAAAAGACAAATAATGTCCCTAAAATGATTAAATTCTTATACAGGTGAGTGGGTAAAAATGCTCTCGCCTACTCTGATATCAAGTTGACCTAAATTATACAGTATAGATTATTTAATTTAGAATAATAATGCTGTGCTGGATATAGTGGAGTGATTTTATACCAAGGACATGCAGCCTTTGCTGAGATCTAGCCAGGTTTCTTAATCTGATTTATGATGCAAAATTTGGGTCAGGTAGATTGATTCCTAATAGACATATAATGAATCAAAATTCCTAGAATGGCTTTATTTTGCACAGAGGTGTCAACAAGCTGTACTTCTCTATTTGTGCACCTGGCTTGTAATGATTCTCTTGCAAAAATCATAATCCATCAAGTCCTCCATTCAAGAATATCAATCAGTGCCAGGAACAAGGCTATTTTAGCCAGGAGTTCTCAGTCACTCTGTCTTCTTCTTCATGAACACTTAAGGTGCTGTGATATTTAAATTGTGCTTTGACATGTAATCATTACACGTTTGAAAATGTCTCATTCAGTTTTTGTTGCATCATCCATTCGCTTACACCAGCTTTCTTGTTTTGCCATTGTTCCTGGGGTTTTTAGCATATGATACCCATATTGTTGCTTTTAATAGGTAGAAACAAAATTGTCTCCCTTTCCTGACAAGAAACTTGTTCTTAGTATAAGAAAACTAAAATTAAAGCTAATGGGATGTCTGTTCCTGCCTTAATGGAAATTAAAACAAAAAACCCCAGACCTTCCTCTTAACCTATCTATCTTTGACATAAGCCAACTTCAAGATGATTGTCATAAAACCTGTGATGTAGGCATGAATGTAGATCTATGGGAGCTTTTTGCTGAGATTTATGTCCTACATGCTTTTCTATGTTATGAATGACTTTTTTACCAGGATGAAAGTAAAGTAACATGATTGGGATACTGTAATTCCCAGCCTTCTGTCAATGTCCTCCTGGGCATCTTTCTGGATATATGTAGAGAACTCATACAAGGATTTTGGCTGGAAATGCAATAAATCCCTTATACTCAATATGAGTTTGGGCAGGGCTGGGTGTGACGGAGTATAATTATACTATAAGAAGATGTAAAGGCATGGCATAATTTGTTATGGCTGATATTAATTGTTATAAACAATAACAGGGACTTCTTTCTCTTCCTGATGAATCAACTTGTAAATGTCTAAGTCAAGACAGTAGTCTGGTGCTGAAAGGTGCTGTGGAGATACCCATGGAGAAGCAGTGTACCCCCTAGAGAGCAGGGCTAAGTGACCACATTATTTTTTAACTTTGTAATTGAGTGATAAGAATCAATTTAAAACAGACTTAAGCTGGAGACCTTTATAAAGCATGCTGGACTAGTGTCTGGAAATAGAATAAATAGTCACTCTGCTCCTGACAGTGTGCTGCTGCTAAAAAATAAAAAAGAAAAGCCACTAATGGTATGGCAAAGGTTATTCACTTAGCTAGTTTCAGCCAAAATTTAGCTCACCAATATGATCCTGCTTCAGCCTCTGCTGGCTACTGCCATCAGTCTCTTCCTAAAGCATCCTCTGGCATTACACGGATGCTTGGGGACTGAGTGGGGGCTGGAGGTGATCTTCCTATCTCTTTTCCCTGGGTGAGAAAATTGCTGCTTGCAGAAGAGCCCTGTCCCCATTTCCCTGTGCAGAAGCATCCACAGAGCTTTTCCCTCCCTACCTATCTCTCATTTAAACAGGTTGAAAACTAGAGTGTTGCTGTATTAAGTGCTATTTGCCATGTTGGATGCAGGCAGCTATTAGTGGCTTGTAAAATGGTTGTATCTTTCTTGCTAGCCTCCACAACACACAACAAATCCAACTGCCCATCCTTGCAAATATGCTCAGACTTATCCCCCTCCAGAACACGGTGGGCTGAAATGCTGCTTGCCCCCAGCCTTCCAGCAGATCATCAGGGTTTTTTTCCCCTCTATTGTAATTCTGATGTGTAACTGAGAAAATTATACCTCATTTCTTCCTTGGTGTAAATTGATGCAGCTGCCTTGGTGTTGGTGGGGCTGTGCCAGATTGTACCAGCCGCGAGCCTGGCTGGGAGCCAGTGCTTGGCACAAACTTGCTGAAAGCTGTGTACAAACAAGACTTGTCACTATGTATGTTATTGGCCTTTTGTTTAGGATATAAATATGTCCTATACATGCCAGCAAGCTTCTCGTTTGCTATTTCAATGGAGAATCCTGTAAAACAGCTGTCATGCTGTCTCCTGTCAAATCAGTCACAGATGCGTGCGTCCTTCCCCATAATAAACAGGTATGAAATTGTCTTTATGCAATGTGCCAGCCCTTGTCACTGGGAATGCAAACAAGGGAAGCTCAGAAAAAAACCCACCCTGAAAGCTGGTACTCTGATGGAGCACCCTGAAAGTTACTTGAACCCTGCAAAGAGACTTACAAGCAGAATGTGTCAGGCCATGATGTAATGAACTAACAGTAATCGGTGTAGAAAAGAGAGCTGAACTCCTAGTTTGTCCATAAGGCCACCTTCCTACACTGCTGCAGGTGCATAGTGGCAAAGCAGCCCTTGTCCTGGCCAGAGTCAGAGCAGGGTGCCAGGGAACGCTCCTTCCTGCATCCAACAAGATTGGTGCAAGCTTGGATGTGATGGCTTTGAGAATAGTTGTCTGTGTAAGAAGGTATAGAGTGGGAGGAAAGGAGACGGGTAGGATTTCAGGAGTGTTACGCCTTTTCTGACTCCTGCATCCATTACAAAGCTTATTATTGCTGAGGGTGGTTGCTAATTTTGACTGGGTTTTGTCAATGGGTGACTTTGGCTGAGAGCAGGCCATCAGACCTCCTGCTCCGAGGGACCTCCAAGTATGTACTTATGCAAGGAACCCAAATGTCTTGCAGTCCTTGGTGGAAAAATCTGCCCTACGCTGTGCTCACTGCAGGCCAGCATCAGTTTGGAAGACCAGAGCAAACATGGATTGTGTGTCTGAGTGCCCAGCCTTTTCCTCACCTAAGTTTGATAAAAAAACCCCGACACAACACATGCCAAAAGTTACTCAAGTACAGGCCCGCTCTTACGCTAAGTGCTACCCAAGAGTGAGTCGGTCTTCAAGATGGTTGGGAAATAAAGCTTAATACTTTATCATTCCTGGGCCCTTTTGCCCCTGCACTCCACTTCCACCTTACAGACCAAATGTTTTATGGCACACCTCCTGTTTTCAATTAAGTGTTTCTTTCCTGGTGGCTGACATTGGTCTTTCATGTGACTTAAGTGCCAGATTGTGAAAATCTTCCTTGCACTAAGGGAGGTAATAAGGTAGATTTGCAGAGATGAGTATTTGGCCCACACATTTTATTTACATTTTCTTAGGCTGTGTCTCTGAAGTGGATAATCATGAAGCTGACAGCATCAAATAAATTGCCTATTAATGACTAGTATCTTGTTTCACACAATAAGAGTCAAATCTGCTTACACCGAACAGCAACGTGCAAAAGTTTGGGAAGTTTTGGAGATCTATTAGGGATAATTTTTAGCAAAGACTTAGTAATTCAACAAGTAGCTGTGGTTGTGCACTGACAGTTGGGTGAGGAATCTCTCAAAACAAGACTTGAATGCTGACATAATTGTCCATACCGAGTGTGGAAAGAGCAATGTCTTACAGCTTAGAGACTCTCTGAAGATGATGAACTACCCACCTCCTTCCCACTTCAGCAATGTGCTGTCAGACTCATCAAACTCTTACAAAATTTTATGTGCAACCAAGCCAATGATGTTGAAATGGTGCGGTGCACTACCAGGTCTGTAGGTGATACAGCAATTAGTGAAGTGCTCCTGGGCATGGCACACCACACGCAAGTCAAACCACTGAGACAGGATTTTAAAGAGGGATGCTGGAAATGGAAGTCCAGTGAGAAATCAGAGCGAGAAGACCCATTCTGGAGAGCATTTCTAAGATGCATTCAGGAAAATACAAGTTTAAAGGAGTTACATTCACACCATTGAAGGCTGAAATGTTGCAGGGAATCATAGAATCGTAGAATCAGAGAATGGTTTGGGTTGTAAGGGACGTTAAAGATCGTCTAGTTCCAACCCCCTTGCCATGGGCAGGGACACCTTCCACTAGATCAGGTTGCTCCAAGCTCTGTCCAGCCTGACCTTGAACAGTGCCAGGGATGGAGCAGCCACAGCTTCCCTGGGCAACCTGTTCCAGTGCCTCACCACCCTCACAGTAAAGAACTTCTTCCTTATATCTAACCTAAATCTCTCCTCTTCCATTTTAAAGCCATTCCCTGTTGTCCTGTCACTACATGCCCTTGTAAAAAGTCCCTCACCAGATTTCTTGTAGGCCCCTTTAGGCACTTGATGCTGCTTTAAGGTCACACCAGAGCCTTCTCTTCTCCAGGCTGAACAACCCCAACTCTCTCAGCCGTTGGAGAGGCACCTCAGCTCTCTTACCATCTTTATGGCCTCCTCTGTACTTGCTCCAACAAATCCATGCCAATCTTGTGTTGAACAAGAGATGTTTAGTTCTGGACCCCAGTGAATGATGGCTTTAAGGAAATTTTACAAACCTTTGGTCATATGTACAGCGAGTTAGATGTGAAGAAGTAGCCTCAGAAAATCAGTAGGTATTGATTTATTGATGTGGTTGACCAGAAGAACGCAAGCTAATGAAAAGACCAGAGGCTCAGTGGTTCAGGGAAGAGAAAATACTGCACCCATCTGCTCTCCTTCTGCTGGCAATGGGCAGAGATGTGTCCCTCTTCAGCCACTGCAGCTTGGGTGACAGGATGCCTCTTCTCACCGGCTTCATGTGGTTGACATGTTCACAAGAGCCAAACCTTGCTGCTTGGATACACTCTGGTTTTTGCTGCCCACTTCAGACATATCTTTGGCAAATTGTTGTTGCTGGTAATATTGTACTCTGCTGCAGCTAGCTCTGCCCTCTTAATTTTACTCCTATGAGATCACTTTACCAGTAGTTATTACAGCCAACCAAGGCATCATGCCTATCAAGCTCACTTCTACTAGGCAGGCCAAATTTGGTCTTATGGCTGTGAGTTGAAGGTGTTTGCATTATATATTCATTTTGACATGCCATATTAATCCATGCAGCTCTCAGTGCATGAGGTTGGGAAGAGCATTGTCAAAATGACAGGGTTCTTACCAAGGAAGGCTGCAAGCTCCGAAATCCCCAAATTATATCCAGGAAATACATAGTGGTACCTGATGACATTTCCTACAGCTGCCTACAAAAATAGCTGCCCACAAAAATAGCTGCCCTGGTAGAGGAGGATGTGGGAGTCAGAAGGGGCTTACAGCTGGAGGGAAAAGGCAGCAAAACTAAACTAAAAAACCCTCAGACCAGGGAGCTGCCATCCTTCTCTTGGATGCTTTGCATGTTGGTAGTAGAAGAGACAGTCTGTCTCAACATTTCTCCCCATAACTGTGTGAGGACAGACATCCATAGGGACAACTGGTGAAGGACCATGCCTCCTGATGCCAGGAGAAACACATATTACTGCATCTTCTGCAAGGACATGGCTGGGACAAGGACTACCTGGCAGGTCCTTGCTGCACCTTCCCACTCCTTCTTGATCCTCCTAGCTCAGGGTATCACTGGCCTGTGTGCCAGCTTTGCACATGTCCCAACATAATGATGTCCTGGTACCCACTGCTGAGCAGTGTGCCCTGCTGTTGAGGCACTGCAGGCAAGACTGGAGCACTGGCCAGTATGCTGTTGGCAATATTGAAGCAAATAAATTAAACTGACTTAATTGCTGCTCCCAGGGTATTGCTTGCTGCTTTGCTTTTGCCTGCAGGTTACTGTGGGCCCGAAGGCTTCAGAAGGGGAATGATTTTCTCTCACCTGACTCACATCTAAGTTGATGTGTGGGGCTGCCTTTCTGCAAAGAGTGCAGTGGAGCAAAGCTCCTGAGGGCAGCAGTTGGGTTTCAAATGGTGCTCTGGGTACATAAAATCCCAGGCACTGGTAGCGCATCTCTGAAGGGAATATGACTGCCACAACTGTAGTAGTGTGCCTGAGCTTATTGGAGTAGCTCTAAGATTTAATCTGTCTGTAAGCCTCAAGCTCAGTCTTTTTACTGCTTTCTCTGAGGATCTTTCCCTTTCTCCAAAATATTGCAATGGGTGGGCTAAGGTCCAAGCAGGTCAACTGAGCTCTTCTGAGCCTTGTCAAGGGCTGATGTCCCCACAGCCCTGGCTCCTCTCCCACCTGAGCCCCACTGTCCAGGCAGATCCATCTGCTCTTCCCAACTCTTTGCCAGGGAAGGACACCGCTCCCTGAAGACCAGTGGCAAAGGGGTGGTGGCACAGCAGGCCACTAGCATCACCTCTGGATCATCCTTGCTGTCTTTCCATCTTTCTGTTGGAACACGACATGGTTTTGTCCTTGGCACCCTTCTCTTTTCCCTTTACTTCTCTTCAGGTTTTCCCATCTGCAAACTTCGATACAGCCAGTGCTGCGGCACACAGACCAGTGTTGCTCTCCCAAATTACAGTCCCAGCTTGCCTTTTCGACATACCCTAGTGGATGTCTTGTCACCACCTTGAGCCCTTTGAATTCATGCTATGCTTATGTCCTACACACTGTTTCTGTATAGCAGCTCCAAGCCACCACCTATGTATATGTAACTCCGGAGTTTCTCCAGCCTTCTCTGCACCCACCTTTCCTTCTCACCTGACAAATGCAGCTTGATGGGCCTGTGGAGAGTGACCATGAAGTTCCATCTTTGGGCTGTTGGTGGCCATCTCTTCCTGTCTGTACAACTCCCTGTACCTTTGTGCTCTTCAGCAATTCCTTCTTCAGACAGTCCCACTCCAAAATAATCACTTGCTGGTGGCCCAAGGACCATATAGTGGTGACTGCTTAAGCCCTTGCTCTCACTCTGGTTGCCTGTTGCTGTCTCTGGTCTTGAACTGGAAATAATGCCTTTTCAGTCTGTGTTTGCTAAGGGCACAGGAGGCCCTTCATTTCTGAGCAAAAACTAACACATTAAATGACAGCTTTGACTACAAATGCAGAAATATCCCTCCTCTGCCCTATGAGCAAAGTGTTGGTCTACCTGTTTCCCAAGAGGTTAAAAAGGAGCCTTTATTTACCCTGGCACAATTCAGAGTGCATGAGTGCAGAAGAGAAACCACCATGCACCAGTATGGCTCTCCTGACAGCTGCCAGGTTTGCTGTGAGGCTTGGGAAGCTCCATTGTGACAGGTCCATGCCTGTGTCTCACCAGCATAAACAGAGGGGAATTAATCCATCACCAGTTAGGCTGAGGAAAGAAGGAAAATTCAGGGAAGAAATCAGAGAGCAAAACATGATTTTCAAAAATATGTTTTGGAAATCTGCAGTAGTTTGATGCTCATTTAAGATCATTTTTGTTTTGTGCAGACAGAAGAACTGCGAGGCCAGGATAATTAGCTAATTAGCTAAACATAATGGCTAAGTCTTTTTTTTCATCTTTATGCCAATGTTATTTTTAAACTCCCTCCCCTCTAGACAAAAATCCAGCTGTTCCTCAAAGTCATCTTGTGATTAATCTTGGTCCTCATTGTAATCGAGAACAAAAATCCCCTTCATTACACTGTGGCCAGGGTTTCTGCTAAGAGGATTTTGGTCAATGTTTTTTTCAAATTGTGCATTTAAATAAACATGAGATTTTACTTAACCAAACCCAATCCTATTTAAAATATTATTTCTGTAGATGTACCATTTACAAAATCCTTCATGGAAGTATCATTCTTGATTTAAAAAAAAAAGTTAAAAAATCATTCTTGGTTTAAACAAAAGGTCTGGAGGGAAAATGGAATTACATTGCAAACATTTTGTATAAAAATAAAGACTTGCCCTCACCAAATACTTCCAAACTTAAACAAAGCAAGCTTGAAATTCAGCACAAAAATAGGATTTTGCTCCTGTTTGTTTTGACTTTTCTTCCGGTTGATTTATTACCCTTGGCACTGTCTGAGTGGTCTTCCATTACTCTGCTCTTTTCTTTTGGACATGATGAAACTTTCTGGCTCCTTCCTGTCTTCCCATCAGTGATGAAGGCAGAGCAGGTGCCCAGCTCTTCCCAGCCACTACCCGTCAGCTCTGCTGCCACCCACCCACCTTCAGTGCTGGTGTTTGCTCTTGTTTTTCTTCTGCTGGCAATCTGGGTTGCACTGGTGCGTGCCTGGGAGGACAGGAGATGGCCAGAGAGGGTGGAGGAGTGGGATGCGGAAGAAAAAGAAAGGCAATCAATTAAATCATTAACCAATTAAAAACCAAACCCATGCCCCAGACCTTCCTCCTGCTTACACACCAATCTAAAACAAAAATATTCAGGGGGCTTCTAGCTGCAGTGGCCACTGAAGCATGGGACATGCTAGTGTGCTGGGGCAGCCAGCCAGCCAGCCCGGCAGGCAAGCAAGCCAGGGTGGGCCAGCCGAATCCAGCCTGCTTTTAATCATGTACATGTTTTGTATACACCTCAGCTTGTGTATTCCACCTTAATTTGGCACCTCTTGCCAAAGAATTGCAAACTCAGAGCAATGAGTCCAGGGGCTTTTCTACTCTACGGTGTTACTTTGGAACACCTAACCCAATGATTATTTTCTTTTAGGCCATCTTGATAATGATTTCTTTGTCCTGGCTTGTCAGCTTAGAGCTGCTGGCAATCTGCTACAAAGAGCAGAGGTCTGCCAGTATAGGCCAGGCTGCGCTTGACTGCAAAGCAGGGAGTGAGTGAAGCCTTGGGGATGAGCACTGGATGGCTGGGGGTGGCAAAACATACTGTCAGTTATCATACCTGTGGAAAAGTAGAAATACGCACTCAGGCATATTTGTATATGCGCACTTGTGATACCTGGACTAGTTCTCCACGAGACCTACCATAGATGATCCAGCCTGGCAGTGGTACAGGTCGTGCAATCCACGGCCTTTCCCAGTTTTTCCATTGTGGCAGCCTCATTTTGCCAGTGGCTCAGTACACTCAGTTCTCCCATTAATGAGGCTGTAATTAGGCAGAACCAGTTGGGAAATGTTTTTCCCATTCCATCAAAGAAACTGAGATCTTGAGCATTGCCCCATTCGCCAGTGGCGTTAAACAGGGGAGGTTACAAAATTGGTTTCGTTTGCGCTTTTAGGGTGTTTTCAGATTGGGGTTTTTTTGGTGAAAATCCCACCTCAGACACCACAAAATGCCTACTGCCATGTTGTCCACCTGTGTATACCATGGGAGAGCATGTCCAAGGCAGAGGTGGATACCGGGGAAGTAGCAGGTGGGAAGATGCTGCAGCAAAACCCTCATTGTTGACTGAGTCACCATGGGGTGCTAAAATGCTGGCAAAGAGAGCAGCTAATCCAAAAAAAGAGGAAACGTGAGTTCAGCAGACCGCACAGGCTCAGAAATCACAGATTACAAAAATCCCTCACAGAAGAAAATTCCCCCCATACTTGTTTTCTGGAGACAGGATGGTGCCTAACGTGATTTTTTGAATGCTTTGTTTTGGCAATATGAAGTCTCATTTCTACCCGTCAGCAGAGGTATACAGCCAACACTTGAATATGTAAATTACAGGGTATAAATTAAATTAGTATTGTGAAGTTCAAAGGCATGTATTGGCTATTGCATCACCTAATACTAAAATCTTGCTAACTACCAAGTGATGCAGATAACCACGTCCTTGCAAAGGCTGTGATTTTGTAGCCTGTGCACTGGACATGTGGTGGTGCAACCAACGCTTTTTCTTGTCCAGCCCAGTGTCACTGAAAATGAGTGCGTGTGGATTTTGAACAAATTAAAACCCACACACGAAACCAATAAATTCTTGACTACAAGCTCAACTTCAATCTTGTACTAATTCCAATGAAGACAACAGCATTAATCATCTATCAGGAGAGATACAGAGAAGGGTAAGGGATAACCAAGGGTATGCAGCAGTTTCCATATGCCAAACACTACGCAAACTGGGATTTTTCCTCTTGTAAAATAAATGATTGTGAGGAAGATGAGCTAGAAGTTGTGATTTCTTGAAGGTGATGAATCTAGTGACCAGAGGAATATTCACCATGCTGTTGAACACAAGTGCAAAGGTCACCAGTATTCACCGGTGAGCAGCAGGTTTAAATAAAACACAAGAAAATGCTTCCTCACCTGACTCCAAAGTATACAGAGCCCCTGTGGAAATTGTAGTGTCTCAACCTCTTTTTTTGTTGTTTTCAGAGTGAATAGAAAGAGCTGCTCCATCTATAACGGGGGGGTGGGGTTTGGGTCAGCAAGAACACATAACAGATACTTTAAAATATTTAATCCACCAAAACCTTCTTCTTCCCACTGTACCACTGACTAATTTGTTAGCCCAAGAGGAAGCTGGGCAGCTCTAGCACACCAGAAAGCATCAGCACCTGATACCTTTCACTGTGTCACTTGCCAGTCTGGAGCAATCAGTCAAGTGCTTAATAAGCAAAACACTTGAAACCTTTAGTGGTATTTTTCTTTGTTAATATGAAGAGGTGACACACATGTCTAAGCAGCACTGACTTGCATTGTGCTACTTTAGATGAATTCACATTACCACCTGCGACATGGCAGCTCCTCATTTGTCAATGGGGAGCAATCATTCCACCACTTAACAGTCACCAGGAGAAATGCTCTGAAGCTTTCCAACTGGAAATTAAGGCACAGCACTTTGATGAGTGATTGCAATTACCTGACAAAGCATCCTGGAGTCTTAAAAATAGAATTTTTGTTTATATTTGTAAACAGTTGACAGTTGATTTCTTACTTCCATTTCTAAGCAGGCTGGGTAAATTCTGTAATTAATGGTCATCAGGGATTTAGAAGGAAAATGAGTCATTCATTAGCTCAGCGTCCAAACTAATGAGCAATAAATGCTTATGAAAGACATGATTTATTTAGTATTTAGAATCCATGTCATTATGTGATAGCTGATGAAGATGCCAAGAAGCAAAGCTGACCCACTGCTTGGAGCCTGCTCTACGGGACCACACAGATGCCAAGTTTGGGGAACTCCTGGGAAGTCAGCAACTTTGGTGTGACTAATAAGGGTTAGTTTAGACAGCTGAAACCAAGTTTTCTTCTAGTGTTCGGTATTTTCCTAGAGGCTGGGTCCAGGAGGATAATTTCTGGCTATTTCAGATTACCTATCTGAGGTCTTCTGTACATGTATGTCACTACCATGGGCTGCACATCCTTGTCCCAAAGCCATTTTTGGACTTCCCTTTGATACTGTCCAGACAAGCAACACAACTGCTGCTGGAGAAAAGTCCAGCTGTGCTGCTGCCCCCTTTATTGTTCAGTTTTGTCTGTGATCTTTCAAGAAGGCTTTTCATCTACCCAGCCTTTCTTTCCCACAGTCGAGGCCTGAAGATGTAATAGTCCAGAACAAAGCTAATATGCTAAAATGGCAGAAGTAACAACAAATCACAGAAGGAGCATTAGTTACAGCTTGTCCTGAGAAAAAATTAGTCTGCATCATGTTTAAGCAAGCCAGGAGACGCAAACTGGGTGACTGCTTCACATGCAACACAGACAGGGAGTTGTAATGCTAGCAGGTACTTAAGGCAGGTAAACCGGGATTGCAGATGGCACTCGTCACCAGTCCAAGGTTATAAAACCTGTTGGTGCCAGGCGGAGGGCAGCTCTTGCCCTAGCAGAGGAGGATTTGTGGTTAGGGATATAGACATGTAATGGGTGCTTATTTTGCAAAAGAAGTTCCTGAACCTCTTGGTGTGTGTCTGTGCTTACTAACGCAACCTCATGAAATCACTCTCACATGGCTCGAGCTCTCCTGGTTCCATGAATCTCTTCCAGCTGTAACACTCATCCCCTTTTCTCCTCGCTGATTTTGCTGTTGTTTGCATTGAGCTATTGGAGGAGAAAAGTGCCCCTCAGGGTAGCTATGATCTGCTACCTCAGATAGGTCCTGCAAGCCCTTGCGTTCAGGGAGTCATGTGAGTGATCAAAGGCTTTTGGAAGAAGAGCTGGCTACTCCAGGATTGTAGTTTCTAGCTGAGCAGAGAACAGGTCCTGAGCATGATCAGTACTCACTGTGCTCATTTTCAGAGCCCCATTGGACAGAGAGGACAGGTTTATAGAACAGAGACAGACGTTTGTTTTCTTTCTTTCTCCTAACAGGGCAGTCAGCCTTCACACAGACCTCTGATACTGTCATCTGGTACATTAATCCTGCTGCAAGTAGAAAGCAGGAAGCATACTCATTAGTGTTTTCCAGGCACAGAATTGGCATGGTTTTTAATCACATTTATTTCATATGCACTATTTCTGCACTGGGCTAGAGCTACACAACTAAATGTTCTAGATAGTGAGAATTAAAAAACTGGTACAAGCAGGCATTTTGGGGACCAGACAATTCATTTCATTCTCTTAAAAAGAAAAGATCACCAACCCGCCTGGTGTCTGGTGGGTAGGAGTCTGTACATCTGCCCTGTCACATTTCCACTGCTATCCATCAAATTCTGAAAACCTGGCATTTAATTAAGACATTTTAAAAGATAGATGTCACTGAAATGTGCTGAAGGAGACAATTAAAAAATCTGAATATTAATTCAAAATAAAAGGATCTCTTCAGATGTGTGATTTTGGCACAGGAGTCCTCTGGGCCACAACTAATTACTGTGGAGACCAGAGGCAAGACTGAGGTGAGTTCATTTTGCTCCTAAACACACTCCACCATGTCCCTGTCGAGATCGGGGAGCCCACCAGCACGTATGCACATCACTGGTGCTGGCCAGGGTTGGGGAAGGAAGACAAGAGAGCACATCACCTCGGCTTTGCAGCACTCACATGCCCATGAGAGTTTTGGAGCTGTTGCCAGCAAGAACCAGGTAGACAGCTGATGTCCATGTCACCTCCATGAGTCTGTCTGCAGCCCCTGAGCAGGGTCTGGGGTTGGTGGGGACACGCGGCTGCCAACATTGCCTTGCTTCAGTTGGGCACAGAAAGCATGTGGTGGCTTCTCCAAGCCTCAGGGTCTTGAAGGTGATCTTTGGAGGGACCAAAAGTTCTTCCAGATTGACCATGTCAGTGCTCAGCCTCTGGATACTCAGATCGTTGGGCTATAAATGGTAAAGATACGTGTGTGATAGAGTGACTTCCCCCTGTAAATATCCTTTAACAGGCCAGGTGAGCTGTGCTGGGTGCTCAGAGCTGGCCCTTCTTATTTCAGAGCTGTTGAGTTAATCTTGTCCATCATGGTGGAGTGGCACAAACCTCACCCAGAAGCAAACAACCCAATGCTTAAATAAGATAAGCAATTTGTGGCTTTGTGAAACATGAGCACGTCTCAATTTATGCCATTTAAGAAAGGCATTTATTGTTTTCTTGCATAAACAGTAGCAGCAAAGGTAATGTATTCTCCCTTGCTGGTTTTTGAAGGAGGTTGTAGTCCTCTTTAATGTATGACCTTCAAGCTCTACAGAAAACTTACATATGGAAAACTCCTGTGAGTAATCCCATTTGTAGTCAGTCTAGCTGTGTTCTGCAGAGGTTTGTTATAAGTCTCTCACCTCAGAATAGCAGGTGATAAACTAAGGGTAGGGTTTTTTATTTTTAATAAATGGTTTATTCGGCATTCAGAAATCCTCCCTTAAGCCCCAGGCTCTGAATTACACTATAGCAAGAAATGTTTTTAATTTAATTGAAGAGTGTTTGTAAAGACTTGCAGCTCTGGCCATGGTGGGCACCTTTCATCACAAAGCCAGTCCTTGGTGATGCTGCTTACCTGTGGGCAGGAGAGTGGGAGTGGGAAACCTGGTGTGCAGTGTGGGCTGGGTTGCCTGTGTCCTTTGCAAATGTTTCTCATAATGTTAGTGATGAATAAGAAAGGGACGGGGGAGGATGGGCATTTTCCTTGTCTTCCTGCTGCCTTAGTTGACTCTTAGTGTAAGAAAATCTCTTTCTTGGCAGCTCACGGAAGTTCATAAAAAAATACGTGACAGAAAAGTAAGTTTTTTGACAGGGGCTGAGGCTGCTCTGTCTTGGCAGGTGACCTCCAAGGGTAGCTGGGACCAGGGTTCAACAGGGCATTTGGCTCCCCCAAACCTGCCTGAGAGCTCAGACAAGGAAAGGCTGCTGGGAGGTTCCGCCTGGATAATTAAAGAGGTGTCCAGGTCTCCTGGTGATTAAAGAGGCTTACTGTATTTGCCTTCCAGAGCACTGATTTCAAACCTAGGCCTCTCTCTAGACAAAAGCCTCTTGCTTTTTCATTATTTTTTTTTTATATGGGCAGGGGTGAGACAGCAGGGGGAGAAGGTCTGAGTGATTGCGCACTGACCTGTCCTGCTCATTGTGCAATGTGAGAGTGTAAAAATTGTATTTTTCCTGTAGCAAACAGTCAGTGCAACTTTAGTTTTCACATTTACACAGACAAAGCAGCTGGGGGTAGGCAAATGTGTCCTAGGAGGAGAATGGGTCTCCCTGATGAGGGCAGCCGGGCACTTCTGTGACAACTGGTACTGATGTGGTTGAGTTATGAGCCTTGGAGAACTACAGTTTATTCATGCAATGAGTATGACTGTACATCTGTCTAGAGCAGACGCCAGCTGCCCCCTGCCCACGCTGGGGCTGAGGGAGGCTCCTACAGTGATGTGACTCATGACTCACAGTGTTTCCTAAATCTCTATGTCAGTCAAGTAGTGGCTGCAGCCTGATGTGCAGAGCTGCTTGTAAAGGGATGCAGCGAATTCATCCTTCCCTCGCTTTTGGGGAGACTAGGCTTCAACTACAACAGAGTAACTTCTTCCCACTGAGCCACAGTTCTAACTAATTATCATCCTTCTTTCTACCTGTATATATTAAAGATACTCCTCATCTCTCAGCTGAGTGCTAGAAGACCAGCTCTCCCTGGTGCATGGTCATAAAATGTGAGCAAATTCCTAGCCCTTGGCAGATGATGGGAATGCTGGGACAAGTCAAGCCGTGAAGCAGCTCCTAAAGGCTGAGGCTGTCTCATTTGTGTTCAGCATTTAAGGCTAAGCTGCAGAATACTTGGAGGAATGATTTTAAAGATGCTTTTGAGAGGCTCTGGAGCAGAGAGAGCAAACTGCGCTTCTGCAAAGTGGCACAGAGCGAGATCTCTGTATACTGCATATTTCTTGGGCCAGGGCTGATTTCAGACTCCTTGACCCATTGATCATTGATCAGTGATTAGAAGGCAGAAGAATAGGACATAGGCCAAGTCTTTGTTTGGTTACTGTTCCATGATGGGCAAGACGTGTTTTTGATCTAGTCTTAAAAAAAAAGACACCCTAACAAACCAAACGAATCAAACAAAAGCAAACTCACAAAATGGTGCCCATCAGTGGTGGCTAAGCCAGCAGGCTTGTTGGTGGGAGCCAGGGCATGCTGCAGGGCTCTTTCACTGCTAAACTGCTTTTTATACCTTCTGTTCATAGTTAGATTTAGGCAAATTTTTTTTTTTTAGCTTGTCTGTTGAACAAGCCAAGGGGAAATTTGGCTTCAGTCAAATTTTTTTCATTTTTTCATTTCCAAAGGGGAAAAAAAAAGTTGTTTGAGTATCTGAAATGTTTTCAGAAGGTTTGGCTTAATTAAAATCACATTGTAATTGGGATTGTTTCACCTCTCCTATAAAAGAGTGCCTCACACTAGACAGGTTGCTCAAGGACCTGTCCAGCAATGGCCTCCCATTTTCAAATGGGAGGTGAGAATAGAAAGTGAACAGATTGATGCTTCAGTGCACTGAGACCTTATAATAGCTTAAACTTAAGCAAACACATGCTTTAGTATTTTTATAGTTGAAGGTATAAATCCCTATGTACAAATGCTGGAATTGCCAGGACAAAAAAAACCCCAACTCATGACCCAAAAATTATTTTTTCCTGAAGCTGCCTTTACTGTCAGCATTTTCCACCCTGTCAACAAACAAACAAGGATTCTCCCCTTTAGGCAAAGACAATAGGATGCTTCAAACGTCTTTTATTAAAACTTTGAATTAAAGTAGTTTTCAAAGTTTCAGAAGGTCTTCTATTTGTGGAAAATTCAATTCAAGAGAAAACACAGATTTGTGGAGGATGGGAAAAGTTATGGTGATTTGGAAAGAGATCTTTCAAGTTTCAAAAATGGTCACTTCTGAATAAAAACCAGTAAAAGAGCCACCCAAAAAAAAAAATCCAATGAAAGGGCTCCATTTCAAGGCCTGCCAAGGCAGATACAGCTTCAAGGCTCTGCCTTTGCTTCCTGAACGTTTTCCCACCTCCTTTGGTTTTTGCAGAAGTTGTTTCCACAGGCTTTGGACACCCTGACTGATGATTTCTGTAGGAAGATCAGTATTGACTGTTTACACCCCATCTACAGCCCCTAAACCACCTCCTTGCTTGAAATGGGCTCCCCTGAGAGCTAGGAGTTCCTGGCCGTGGGTGCGTTTCAAGCCTCATGCTGCCTTTTTTTGGAACTATTCATGTGAAAGTCAGTTTCCCTGCTTACAGCATCTGCTAACTGTGGGAACCCAGGCTTCCTCCTGTCTCAGACAGGCGAATGGCTGGCTTTAATTTTGCTTGCATCTAACAGTGTTGCCAAATTAAATGTTCTATGGATAGGCAAGAAGTGATAAAAGCAGCACTTTCAGAGGATAAATCAAGATCATGTTCCTGTTCCATGAGGAACATTCTGGCAGTAGGGACACTTTCACCAGTGTCACACGTGTCCAGGGACAGTAGCAAAGCATGGGGCAAGGTCCTTACTCTTATTTGGGTGAAACAGCCCAAATTCTGTCTTGTGGGATTGGTGGGGTGCTGAGAACATGCGAATACCCCATGTTGAATCTGCAATGGCACCAGGAGGATGCTACTGCTAAATAAATATGACACCTTCCAAAGAAATCAAAGATTTGTCTCTTTACACTTCTCTAACATGTCTGCTGTGAAATCAGGCACATGGCTCCCGAGGCAAGGAGAGCGTATCAGAAAGTCCCAGCCTTACGGGGAGCAGGATTCTGCTGTGTGGGTTTGGATGCAGGCTCTTTGGAGGAAGTGACAAGGCTCATTAATGTCAGTGGTACTGGATCAGGGTGTCCTGGGGCACCCTCTGGCTGAGGGCAGGAAGACCATTCGGAGCAGCAGTGTTTGCAGTCCTCAGTGGAGGTTCAGGTCTTCTCCATGTCAGGCAACCAGGCCAGAAGCAGGCTCATGTTTGTCCAAAGTTTTGTCAAAACATTCTTGGTAAAGGGAAAAATTAACTAAAAATAAATATAAAAATCACTTACTTGAAACTTGCAGAAGGCAAAAAACCTAATTGATATTAGTCAGTGAGTAGGTGTTAATTAATGTCCTGTTTCTCAAGCCAAACACCATCAAGCTGGTAAACCACTTTTAACCTCACTTCCAGGTAAATTATGTTTAGTTGCCCTTTCATCTGCCACATTTTGTATACAAATGAGCAGCAGCCCCCAGTGGACTCCATCGAAAGGTTAGCAGCCATGCACAGCATCCGGGATGAACATTCAAGATCTTCTTTATACTGATAGAGCATTGCAGCAAAGAACACTTGGGTTTGATTAATTGGGACAAATTTTAGTTTGATGGAAGTCCGGAAGGTACAGTGGCAAAAGAGGTTGTTAATCACTACGCCTACAGCTCAGTGTTGTGTACTCTGGCATCGAACTATTGTTATGACATCAAAATGCATCTCTGGGATGGATGATGTGTAATCTGTGCGATGTTTAAAGATACGCATGAGAAAGCAGGAGAGTAACAAGAGATCAGACCCTCATTTACAAGCTTTTCAGGCTGTGGATTGTCAGAATATCTTGGAAGGATTTTGGCAGCCTTGTCACTTCCCTTAGCTTGGTGCTCAGCTCTTATTTAATTATTAATGCACGTGGCTTGGGTTTGTCTCTGCAGGTGGAAGAAAAGTCTCTGTTGAAAGTGATGGGAGTAGACTGGAAAATCTCAGTCTCGTGGTCGTCATGTAGGGCCTTTTGGAATAGTACCAGGGCATAAAATGTCATGAAAAGCTGGATCCAAAGTCCATTGAAGCCGGTGATGTATTTCCGTCACTTCAGTTAGCTTCAAGCTAATACCCAGACAACCTGATGAAAAGAATGGAGAGGGACAGGAGCGATCCCAGAAAGCCACCACTTCCTCACCTAACGATACCCCACTAATTGCAGATTTGGCTGGTTAACGAGGCTTCATGCTTTCCCCCCTGCTCTGTGGGATTTGCTGGTCCCTACATCTGTCTCGGCAGTGACACAGGCCCCTTCCTGAGCAGCAGCCACCGGCAAAAGCCTACCCCATTCTGGACACTTCTCCTGCTGCAGTAATGCCTCTCAGGCTGTGATTTTTAATGGCATCTTCATGCCAGCAGGAGCAGCAGTGTATAGATTTACACCAGCTGAAGACCGTGTCTTCCTTCAGTAAGGGAATGGGAAAGGTTTTTGTCAGCAGAAGATAGATAAGTCTACCTTCAAAAGTGCCAATAAACTCTCATTAGCGCAGACAGGATCTGGGGAGAGGTTCCCTCCCTGGTTGACATTTTCGGCATTTTTTCGACTGTTTTCCCCTTCTGTGAGGAACATGGCCTTGGAGATGTTTTGACCATCAGCTCTTTAAACAAAAATTTCTTTCACTGGGATTGAGACACTTTGAAAGTCTTCTCATCTGTGAAACATTTTTCCCTTTAATTTGGGAAACAAAATTACTGAAGTAATTAAGTTCCCCACTTAGTTTTCCTCAGCGGTTTCTGCACGCTTTCCTTTTTATCTTAGTCCCAGCAGAAATGGTACTGGATCCCAACAAATAAGGCAGAATGAGCTCATTAGATTGGTTTCTGAATTGGGCAATTGATTGTTAGAAAAAGCAGTTTATGCTTCCAAGGATAATAGCGATGCATCTGTGGCATTTAGCAGCATTGGATACATGCATCTCACACACAGTAATGGTGACAATCAAGCAGTAACAGAGGAGGAGCAGACCCCAGGGGAGATTCCCCAAAATGGAAGATTTATGCCCTATAATTAGTCTTATCACTCGTTAGCTTTTTTTTTTTCCACTGGTGTGGCAAGGAAAAAACAGAAAAAAAAAATCTGAACAGGAGAACACTGCAAAATTTCCTGCTTTTCCCTTATTGTCAAAACAGTATCTTCATTGTGTTTACACCTGTCCTCAGTAAAATATATTGACAGTTTTCCAGTATTCCCTGACAGTCTGTTACTAATCCCCCTTCTCATGTTTTTCCAATGACAGATGGTCACTGTCAACAAAGTTTCTAGAAACTAGCTGGGGTGCTCAGAAGCCCCTTACTGGCGGTGTGGGATAGGGACATTAGGACTAAGTCAATGTTAATGTGGCACAGACAAACATCAGGCCAGGTGGGCTGAACTTCTCTCTTTGGCCACTTTGGCTGGGGTACAAAAGGCTTCCTCACTCCTGGGGCCACCTGTAAATTGCTGTGGATTGGCTTGAGAGATATGGAAACTTGGTGAAATCTTTAACACTCACTTTCCCTAAAGACATATTTTTGCTTTTAGTTTTGGCAAGAACACAGAAATTTGTGTTTTGGCTCAATCTCAAGGTTTGTTTTTCATTTTCTTTAGCTTGCCATAGAACAAAAAGAGCCTTGAACTGCTCCAGTTCTCATACCTGCAGTTCCAAGACTTTTTAGACTTGGTGTGAGCTTTGTTTTTTTCTCAAATTTGACTTTATTTTGGTATGAATAATTATGAAAACCAGAGTACAATTTCTGACCTGAGACTCACGGGAAATATCTCTTTGGTTTCATAATAATGGATTATTTTGATGGTCTTTTGGAGGTTCTCTATTTTTCTTTTCTTTCCTATGGAGTCAGTTTGGATTTTCTTTTCCTCTGTCCATTTTGAAAGCTGAATGTTCCCCTCATTCTTGAACTTCACTTTTCCATCCAGGTACTTGTTATATCACCTGAAAGGTTACTTCAGCCTAAGTATTTACATATTTGACTTATCCCAGCCTACTTGAAATGCTGCTGGGACAGACACTCTTCCCCTGCATCAAATGTCCTGTGCAGAAAGAAAGAAAAAGGTTTGAGCTTCTTTCAGCTATATGTTTAATCTATGCTTTTAATGGGGTAGAACTTGAATTCTTTGATTTACAACCATTTTTCCTTTGAAAGATATAGATAACTTGCAATAACTTGGGTTGTCTTCTCTAGAACTGCTAATTCCTCTTGATTTTAATGAGATTCATAGAGCCCAAGCTTTCTGAAAAGATTCAATAAGGGATTTTGTATGTTTACCTCATTTGGGAAAAAAACCAGTAGGTGTAAACCCTTTTGACCTCAACAGAGCTGAGTTTATTTACACCAGCTGAGGACCTGACTGAGCCTATGCAAGCCTGACATTGATCTCTTCCTTTCTCAGCTGTGATTAAAATTTCTTCTGTCTTAACCACCCTCAAAGGCCTGCTGTCTGTTCTATGCCTTAATATGCTGGCTGAGGCTAGCTTAGCGTTAGTCTTTTGTCACGCAAGACAGACACGATTTTTTTTTTAAATTCCTCAAGACTTTTACTGATTAACAGTATCAGTATTTTCAAATCCTGCCAGCAGCCACAATTTCGTTTGAAAGAGATTGGATATTTGGAAACTAAATGTCAGAAATATCAATAGAGCAGTAAATAGAGCTCTGAAAGCAAAGATTAAGAGTTAAAGCCTCAGAAACAGCTACATCTGTTTGCCTCCTCAAAGTGAAAATGATGGCTATCATCTGGTTTATAAATTCGTATCATATAAACATATTGGAACGGTTTACTGCTAAAAAGCAAAAGATGTACAAATGAATAGGAGGAAAAAACCCTGAAGACAGGGGAAAGGATCCGCAAATACTTTGCTAGATAGACTTAGCTGTGGTACTTGATGTTAGCTGGGGAATAAGGCCTTCTACACTGGAGTAGGAGTTTCTCTTGTCTAAATGAGTCTTTAAAGAAATTTGGATGAAAACTCTACACAGATCTCTTCTTATGCTTTGACAAAACTTAAGAAGTTTTCTAACTTTGCATCCCTATTGCCATGTTCTGGGTCAGAAACCATTTCATCACTAGGAGCATTGATACTAAGTGAAGGATCAGAAACCTTGAACGTTGGATGGCACAGAGCCAAATGATGGATTGGAACTACATGGTGTGAACAGATAAACAGCAATAATAAGGTTAAATTGCAGAAGTATCAAGGTGGGAGAAAGCTGGAACTAGAGGCGTTGATGAAGTGCTGTTCATGGCAGTTTTATAACACCTTTGTGCCATGAGACAGAAAATTACTGTACTTTCTAATAATCAGTGTAGTTCAATTTAAAATGTCTTGTTTAAATAACCATTTTGGGAGAGTGCCTGCTGTTTTCTGAATTAGAAAGCTGGTGGGCAAGCCTACTTCTGGGCTTGTGGATGGGTCATATGTGCTGCCTGGGAGCCTGAGAGGAAGGCGAAAGACCCGACTCCCAGGTTTGTGCACAGCAGGAACAGCGAGTCCCTCCTCAAATGCCTGAGCATTTCCTGGACAACCAGCAAAAACATGCCCAGGGCTGTGAATCCTGACTCCTGAAGCATCCCACACCTCATTAGTTAATCCATCTGCCTTGAAGCTTTCTCAGTCCTGAGTTAAGTCTCTCTGCTCTTGGCACTACCACACACTTTCCACACGATAACATTATATCCTGCATCTTTTACTAACTTCTCTTCGATTCTGAATCTTCTCTGCCCAGATTTAAGGAGCAGCTGGTTAGAGAGTTCAGATCTGATTTCAGAAGTGGCTCCATGGGCAGTGGGTGGGAAATGGGGACTGGGTGGGCTTTTTCATGAGCCCCCCATCAGGAAACTGTGCCCACCGAAGGGTTATGACTGGCTGGGAAAAGAAGGTAGCAAAGGTTTTCTAAATGCTACCTGGACTCCAGAAAGTCCCTTGGCAATGTCCAGCCCTGGCTGCTACTTCTGGGCTATAAGCAGCTGATACAGCTGGTGAGAACTGTGCTGAGTGGTGGACAGGGGCCTTCATGTTCTCTGTATTTGCGAGGGAAGGTAAAGAACTGGAATGGTATTTCTTTTATGGGTGAAATAACTGCTGAGAGGGACTCAAAGGAGCAGAAAAGTCTGGTGCTTGGAAGCACTTAGCCTCTGAATCATTGCTGGGATAACCTCCAGAAAGACCCTCTAAGGGAAACTCCAAATTTTGCAAAGTAAATGCCAGGGAAGGAACCAGCCAGTTCAGTATAACCACAAGAGCTAAATGAATTCCTTGAAGAAGACAAACCATGCCAGCATTGCCTCCCTTCTGCAGGTGCATGGGGGAGATGTGCACCTGATGTTGACCGAGATAGAGCTCAATCTCTCCCTTGCTCAATGGCCTCATGTGTTGCCAACTTCAGAGCTTATCCTGCGTGTCCTGCAGACAATGTTTCTTTAAAGATTTCATTTATTTTTTTCTCCTTTCTCCAGTGTTGAGCGAGATGAGGGGCAAAACACACTCCAACCCCAGTTTAGGAGCAAAGGAAAGTTGCTCCAGGCTTTTGGACCATGCTCTAACTTCCACTTGGGATCCTGAAAGGGGAAGCAGAGTTTGCAGGAGGTGCTCTGATGTCTGTGACTGTAAAAACAGCAATCCCTGGTCTGGCAGAGATTCAGTGTGGATTAATACAACTGCAATCCTAATTTTATTACCTAGTTCTCATGAAATACCTGCAAACCAACACAGATACAGTGTTCAAAGGGCGTTCCTGCAGTCATTTCTCTTTCTTTCACTTATATTTCTAGGACTGGGTGAAATTCAACTGTTTGTATCTTTTCATCCAAGCCAGAAGGTGCCTCCTTTAGCAGAACAGCCACAAAAGTATATCCATGAGGAACATGGATATGAATTTGATTAACTTTTTCCTTAAAAAGCCCCAAAAAACAAACAAACAAAACAAAAAAAAACCATCCCACCCCAAAACCCCTCCAAAAAACCAAAAACCACCAAAGAAAATAATCCACCCTTCTTGTTATTTTCCTGTTACATGAGGAGAGCTAGTTGGAAAGGCACATCCTAGTGGGATTTTCATCTGGACTTCCTGGGATAAAGAAAACATAGCCTAAAGACATGATTACCTAGTCCACTGAGCATGGGAGGATGCTAAAATAAACTTTACCCTTTAATTTTCTGGTGTCATCCATCTCCAGATGAGGCAACTTTGTGAATCTCTTAAGGGATGTTTGTTCTAGAGCCTTTTCCTCTGCACAACAGCTTGTTTGATTTGTCATGGATCTCACATATCGTGTGAGTTTCTATCTTCTGATGTACCATGCAAAATCTGCCTTTTGGTCTGTATGCCAAGCTTTTCTGTAAAAGGAAAGCCTTATCCTTCCCCCTACTCATATTTACGGAGTTTTTTTTACTGTTTGACTGGCCAGGAGCAACCACGTGCTGACATGCAAACAAGAGATCACGAAAGTGCACATGATGGGGATTGTATATCCCAGATTACTGGACATTGTTCCTCTCACTCTTGCCCTGTGTGAGCCTCAACAGCATATTGCAGTGACAAAAACTGTCACTGTCAGTGTATACGTGGCCATTGTTAGTGTAAATTTACACCCAGACCCATACAAAGGGATCACATCATTATCAGAGAAGTGGTCCCACTCCACAGAAATAGGTTTTTAAGTGTGCTATAGAAGATACTGGAGAAAGAAGAGAGGACTTGTAAGATACATTAACCACTGAAGTGCATGTTATTAGAACAGTTTTTATGGGAGTTAAGTAATGTTGAGAGAGCTGGACAAAGCACAGATGAATAAAAAAAGGCTGAATAATTAGCCCAAGCAAATCCAAGTAGCTCCCCAGATATCAACAGAGCAACACTGATTTATAACAGCTGCAGTAATGACCTAAGTCACAACTTTCTGCTTCATCTCCCGTGCCAGGTGATGCTTGGAGGCCTTTCACTGAAGTCTCATCAACCAGAATCCTCTCACTGCATTGGGCCCTACATGTTTACTGGAGACTGTATGTTTTATCCTTGCATCCTCAGTGCACTGTGTCTGCCTCATAGGGTCACAGCACGTCACTGGAGCAGGTCACAGCTGACACGCCAGCCTGTAATTGGAAGTGGCACTGCACATCCAGGAGCAAAAAAAGGAAAATGTAGAAAAAGTGACTTTTTTCCCCACATTTCCTAGTCCAAAAGGTAGAAAGTATGAGTGCCCCATAGCACTGTGGCCACAGCAGCCCTTGGCAAAGCGGGATGCTTCTCTCCATTCTTCTGCCCTCTCCGTGTCAGCTTCTACTGGGAGGGGGACTCAAAAAGGCCTGTAAGGAAAATAGCATGGGAGTAGGAGACTTCCCCACTCAGAACCTTGCAGTTCTGGAGTACAAACACAGGAGAACCGATGGGCTTTCTTCCTCTGCTTGTCTATCCCTTAACCGCAGGCAGATCCATTTATAGTGTTGTACAGCTATTCCAAGCAGATAGAAATAAGCAGATTCTCAGAGACAGGGTATTTCCCTTCCCTCCAGCATTGCTGTAGGAGTCTGTCTCTGCTTGTTACTGGAGAAATTTTACAGCCCTGCAAGTTGAGTCAACAGTCTTTACCCACATGTGGAAACACCCCCACCTTGTTCTTTTAGCCCTGAGATCCTCATGTCTCGGTCCTGGGTAATTTCGATCAGCTGTTACTCATGAAAACACTACCATTTAAGTTTAGTTTGATCTCATTTCCACCCAGAAAAGAGTTTGAGGGCCTTGGAAGTGTGTTGAGAGCTTTCCACACCCACTGAGCTTCTTGCATCACTACTCTCTAAAGTCAAAGCATCTCCCTTGAAATCAGAGCAACTTCACAATCAGAGCAATGGCAGAGTCCCAGTGCTTGCATGAGCCCCAACTACCATGGCAAAACCTTCCAGAAATTCCCTTTCAGATGCCAATCAGGAGTAAAACCATCAAGGCCCATTTTGATCTTGGCATGTGGCACACATTCCTCTTTTCTCTTAACTCCAACAAGGGCATTATCATCCCTTTACAGGTGTGCTGCTTGGCTGGTACAGTAGCTCTTCCAAAACCTGGTGTGGGCTTGTCCTTAGCAGGTGAAACTAACTCTATTAAGGAAAACTTTTTTTCCTTGAACCCTGTCTGGACAAATTTAAGGCAAAAAACACACGGCAGCTCAAGGACCTCAGCTGGCTCCTTGTATCCCAGCACAATTTAAAAGTGGAGATATTAGGAGAGAGCTAGCAGTATAACTAACATAGCAAGAACGTGAGTTTTTTTCAGGAACATGGTGATTTCTCTGCTTTCAGAAAACTTTAAACCAAGATAAGGCACCTTCCTAGAAAACAAACTGTAGTTTCAGAAAGATGCAGAAACTCCCGTGTGAGTTTTTGTGCCTTGCACCATGCACAAGGTCAGATGAGATTATTATAATGGTCCTGCTGGTCTTAACGTCAGTGAAAGTTTGCTGCAGTTCCTTTGAATAGCTAGTCACTTTAGTAGGAGATGGGTTTTTTTTCCTGTTGGCATGTTATCAGAAGAGATCAGACTAATTGTATATTTATCTGGAATTACAGTTATGAAGCTACTCTAATAAGGCAGTAATTCATATCTTGAGTGAATTACGGCTCGAGCCTGAAAACCTTCTGAATCCATTGACTTCAGTGAGATTTCCTAAGGCAGCGAGATAAAAGGTCATTTCAGAGCCATGCCCCATCATGCTGCTGATACCCTGATGGTGCGGAATCAGCACCTTAACAGTGCTTATTTGTTAGTATTTATATAAAACATCACACAGTGGACCCAGAATAAATGCAATTTGTGTGCTACTTTCTTATTGACATGGAATACTTATTTAACTACTCCCAAAGTCCACTTCTGTTCTCCCCTGCTGTGGCACTCAGGTGACTTGAGAGGAGTTTCAGGTGGCAATTCATCTTCACTCTGGAACTTGTATTGTTAAAATGTATTTAGTTTCAACAAAGGAGAGTAATGAGCTTTAATTGTCCCTGTGAAGTAGTTTTAACTGAGGATTCAAAAGACAAAGACCACTGTTGAATAGCAATGTTTATTTAGCACTTTAACATTTAAATCTTTCTCCACTTGGATGCATCTTTCCTTTTGAACTGGAGACACAAGTTTCTCTATTTGCCTGAAAAACACTTTTTCATCTTGCACTGAATGCCCAGAAAATCCTCACATATTCTTGCAAATCTCAATGATATTAAGGCATTAGCCCCCCCTTCCTCCCCATTTAGACCTTTGAAGGCTGGTGTGACTAGAATGATTCTGGAGTTATATTTCAGAGTCTGAATAAAAAATGAAGGGAAGCATTTTGTAGTACTGCAGCCAGTACAATAACTAATTACTTATAGATTTTAGGTCACATTTGAAAAAGACAAATACTGCAATAAATGGATAATCATTTGGAGCTACCACTAACAGTTTGTTTAAATACTTTGCGTTAAATTCAGCTCTGCATCATGGCACAGCAGCTGCCTGCATTGATGCATGCTCCAGCTTCGTGCTTGTGCCAGTGAGAGCCAAACCAGCTCTTTTGCTGAGATCAGAAACACTTGTGGCTTGGGCTGTGTGCTGCACTAGATGGTTGGTTAGACCTTTGCTGGACCATGCTGGTGGGAAGACAGTTAACCAAGCAAAATATGACCAGTTCTGACACCAAGTGAGACAGAAAAAGATACCTGAGGCTTTTGAGGCAAGATGCTGCTTCCACCATGATGTTTTGCAGAAAAAGCCAAGAAATGTTTTGTCAGATTTGTGGTGACATGATCTCACTCTGAAAACAGAAGACTTCAGAAGAGTGAAAACACAATTAGTGATCCATATATTATGTGATGAGTTTAATCTTTAGATATAGTCAGCATGAGTATTAAAATTTTTACTTGTCTGTAATATGACCAGAAAAGTCATTCCTTTATTACATCATTTAATGTGATGGCTTTAATGTACTTTAAAGAACAACATCCCTCAGGGAGACCTGCTTCTTAGCTGTGAGCCAAATTAAATTGCCTTATTTACATTTGCAACTGGAATCATAAAGAATTTTGCTAAGGTGACGTGTTATGGGTGCATTCAGCATAAACTTAAGGCTTTGTAAACCTGGAGACCTGGCTTTTTGCTCTTCTGCATCTCTGTGTGCCTTCCATTGCATTTGACTTCTGTCGAAGCTATGAAAATTGCATTCAGCCTTTCATCAAATGCCACTGGCAACTTGCAGCCTTCTCCTCTGTGTCATTTTCTGTGGTTTGACAGTAATGTCAATATTGAGACTTGGCAATGATTAGATAAATACTCTTTATTTATTAACGCACATTCTCAGCAGGATCCTCCATGATCTAAAGCTCCCATGCTGGGAAATCTGCACCTCACTGCAGAGCTGAGCTTTCCCGATGCCCCTGTCCATGGAAGAGGTATTGACTGAGGTTAAGTGTCTGTGCACCATGGGGCTGGAAAACTATCAGCCTGAGTGTCTGCCTGTGCAGTGGATTGGGAAGGGTGGCACACATCTCCTCCCTTCCCAAGGATTTTGGTAAATCCTTCCAGCCACAGCACATGTCTTCCAGTCTCTGGCTTCTCCCCATTCATTTGCAGTTGACAGGAACCCCTGTTTTCTTCCCAAAAGAAGAGAAGTCCCAGCTTGGTGCCAGACAGCCTCTCATCTTCTTGGAAAAGCAGGACAACAGTGTCAGATATGTTTGGAAATGATGTTTTAGGGCTCCAGAGAAGTTCTCTGTCCTCACAGGTCTTATAACTTACCTCAGAAGTACAAGTGAGTCAGTGAGATGGGGAGGTAAACTACCCAAACTCCCCCCAGTTCTCTCCACCCCAAATCTCTTCAGATCACGAGAATTGTTCAGGGACAGGGACAGGAACATCTGAAAATAACAACATTCCTAAGGGAAAGTATTCCTTTTTAATTAATTGTACCCCTTTTATTCATGACAGTGTAATTGCATTTTGCTTAACTAAGTCTTTTTAATTGGTGCTGGGAGTGAATGATAACCAAAGCAGTATAATTCCTTATTAGCTATTATAGATAGCTATTTTAGGGCAGTGTGGGGCTGTTAGCTGTGTGACTTTTAAACTAGGGCCAAATAGCACTGAGCTGGGTATGTGGGGAGGGAGGTGGTGTGGGCATGCAAGCCAGCCTTTACATCACAGACCCATTTTTGTAGATGCCAGAGGCTTTCTTTGTTGCTCACCAACTATCATGTGGGAGCTCGTGGCACTCTTCCTGACACTGTGGACCTTTGTTGGACTGCAGAAATGGACATGTGGGGCATGAATGCCCCACAAACCTGCCACCTGGGGGTCCCGTTCTGGGTTTCAGGCTCCAAGTGCTGCTGCTGTGACTAATGTCCTGCCCTCACAACAGCAAGGCTGGGGTGAGCTGAGCAGCTGTCCCTCCTCTGTCCCTACAAAGGGACACTTCTGACATGCTGGTTACTTCCGGGGTTTTGCCTTAAAAATACCATTTCTAGCTATTAAAAGGGGAGAGAAAAACCTGTACAACTGTCCAGATGGCCTGGCAGTTTCTCACAAACCGTCAGGCACATGATATGAGCCACAGAGGTATTTTCCACTCTTATTTTTCCAAATCCCTTTCTGAGAGGACTAGTTGACCACAGCTGGAGCTACTGAAGACCGAGAAACCATCACAACGTGCCTCACGCCCTTAGACCGAGCACTCTGCTTTCAGTGTACAAAACAAAACACGTTTTTGTCCTTCCGTGTGACACAGGTGGGACATAACAGGCACCATCGGGACCCTCCTCCTGCGATGCGCAAGAGCCACGGTTCTCCGGGGGAGAAAGCAAAAGGAAAAAGGGGCGCTGCCTTCCCAGCGGGGCAGGGGCTGCCTCCCATCCCATCCCATCCCATCCCATCCCATCCCATCCCATCCCATCCCATCCCATCCCACCCCGGCCGCGGGACTCCCGGTCCCTTGAGCTCCCCTTAGTGTCGGGAAGGAGCATTTTTAATAAGCACACATGGTGCGTGAGCTCGGTAGGGAGACCCCGGTAATTCGGCACAGCTCAGTTACCGGGAAGGGACCCGAGGCTCATCGCGCCGGCGGCACACTGCTGGGGTGTGTGCAGCCGTTGTCCTTGCTGGGAAACCTTTATTTGACACAAGAATTGCCATGAAGATCATTTGGACCCGGCTGTACCCATGCCAGCTTTATTCAGCGGCTCTAAAAAACCCCTGTTTTGGTTTTGGAATTAAATAAGGGCTTTTCTTACCTCTACCAAAACACAACACAGCTGTGAGTATGGCAATTTTTATCAGGTAAGAAGCTGCCATGATATCTGTTATTTGAATTGAAAGCATGGAATTTAGTGTGAACTTATGAATCTGCTAAAGCTGGACTTCCAACTTTTTTTCTGGCACCTGGACTTCTGGTTCTTGTGCGAAGTGAGTCTGCAGTTTTACAGTCTCACAGCTCCACAAGTCCTTCAGCTCATCTGCCTCTTAGGGGAACTGGGAAGAATTTCTGCCTGCTTAAATGACATTAGCGACTTCTTTCTGGTTTTAGTCTAGTTTGGACAGAAGAGGATCAGATGTAAATTTTGCTGCCACCACCAGTATTTTCTTCTGCTTATTCACAGCTGGGCAGTGCTTCTCCAAGAGGATCCACCAGGACCGACATAGTCAGGGAGTGTGAAATCACAGGCACCATCACCTGGCCGTAGTGGTCCCCTCCAATGGATGCTGTTTCTTGCACGTGGCACACCCTGTGCTGGGCTCAGTTCCTCTCTTGCTGCTCAGACATGCTATGCCTTAGCAGGCAGAAACGTTTGTGTTTCTAATTCTTGCATGAGCTTTGTGCTCGCAGCTTTCCTCCCATCTGGCTGGACTTCCATCTCCAGATCAGGCATAGAGAGTTATTTTATGAAGGCAACATTTGTTTTCAAGCCAAGATCTGGCTTTGCCAGCACGGTAATATTAACACAGGTCCTGATCCTGAGCCCCCAGTTTCCCTTCCCAGGGCAGGATGCGCTGTACTGGTACAGACACTCCTGTAATGGTTCCTGCATCCAGCTGAATGGAGTGGGATATGGCAATGCTGCCAGGCAGCTGCATGTTTTGGCCTGTTCCCCTTTAGCAGTGGCATTCCCTGCCCCTGTAGCCATTGCCCCACTGTGTGCCTGCCTGAGCCACCTTGAGGACTTACCCCAGGCTGTGCTGCAACATGGTCATGGTGCCACAGCTTAAACACAGGACTCCCTCCATCACCCACATCCTGCTTCTTCCTTTAGTCCCTGCAACATAAATGACATGTTGTATAGCTGGCACTGAGCTCTTCAGTGTTGGCATGAGCTCTCCCAGACAGCCAGGAAATCCCTCTGACTCCAAAGTCTGCAGATTTTTACATAAGCACTGCAAGGTGACGACGTGGCAGGGGACTAGGTTAAGCACATCATGCTCTGCTTTATGGACACACTGCTGGACAGAAGCTTGGTTTGAACCTGTTCCTGCTGCACTTAGGGGCAGACCGGCTGGTCTATGGTGTCCTTTGCCCTGGGCAGGTAGGTATAACTCCTACGTCTTGACCTTAATCCTGGCATAATTACTATTTTCTGGATGCCCATTCTCCAAAAAGGAGATTTATGGGAATTTAAGTACAGCCAAAGGGTTGTAATTTCGAACATGGCGACTTTCCCTTCAGTGGAAGTTTTGGCTGATGAAAAAATCAAATATCTCAACATTTACCCTGAAAAATGGTGAGTAATGTACCCTGTTGGTGAGGAATGTGAGAAAACAGGAGTGTTAGCACCACACGCTGATGGATCAAGACAAGAATGCAGCTTGTAAATCCTTTATTTCCTAACAGTGCAAACATTTTACTTACACACTGCCACAAAAAGAAAGATGAAGGAAATCCATGCAGGCTCAGCACTGTCTGTGGCAGCCCTGCAGAAAGCTGTGTTAGCCCAAGTGCTGGTACTCAGCATGCCATTAGTGCTGCTGGGGCTCCCTACCAGAACAGAAAGCTTTTGTCTCTTCTTGTGCAGATGAGCCACTGTTTTCATGCTTCCACTAGCTGTGAAATATCAGGAGGACCAGGGTTTGTGGCAAATACACCTTGTCTCCTCTAAAGGAATGATAAGGTCTGCTGACAAGGGCAGCAGGGCAGTGGGTAGTGGGTAGTGGAAAACTTTTTGGATTATCCAGACTTCTTTCCTGAGGCCTGAGACCCTGTAAAAACCATTTCCTCTGATTCAAAACGGTGGTGAGCTTTGTTGCAGACTGCATTGTTGCATTAAAAACATGTTTC
>NW_009932252.1:13035-34786 GCF_000696875.1 Nestor notabilis | reverse complement strand
GGAAATGCTATCATGGCTAACATTAACGTGGAGATGTGGAGTCGCTTACACATATTTCTGACATTTTAAATCAAATGTCCACAAGGAGGTTGTTGCGAAGTGCCCTGCTACATATGTACAGGCTGCTTGTCACCTGACAAATGCCCTGTGCTGGTGGAAAAGGGTAAGAATCAAGAAGAAAGTCTTTAAGAAAGAGAAGCCCTTCAGCTGTTATCTCAGACACATATAACACTTTCAGTTAAGGTAGAAGCCCTCAGTTTAGGGTCAATATTTTCACTCTGGAAGTTTAATTAGCTGATACTTTCTCATTATCACTTTTATTCATCCTTCTTTTGCTTTACTGAAGCATCTAATTTCTAAAGGTATAAAATGCTTAGCTTTATGCACCAGATAAGGTAAGGGGGCTTGCTTCAGGGGACAGGTTAGGAAACAGTGACAGAGAAGGCAGGGAACTTGGCCAAGGTCAAAAACAAGGTCTGTGCTAAACCAGGATAGTATGGCATTTAGATCCCAGGCACTTATTTTTGCTTTTTAACCTGTGATCAGCATAGTTTCTGGAGAACATTTATATTTGCATGCCAGAAAGATCATCTGATGATTTCTGAGCATCTGCTTTCTTGGATGAGTGCACTTCACTGGGGATTTTAGGCTTAGATTCACAACTGTACTGTGACAAAGATGGACTAGCCAGCTCAAGCTGCAGTAACTGCCTGTTTCTGCACACTGATCCTGTTCTCTCTTTCTGCACTAAGCTGAGGTGGACCATCTCTCCTCCTCTGTGGACTCAAAGGTCGCACACGTGTGAGCTACTGCAGATGAGCTGCTGTCAGGTAACTGGAAAAGCTGTGAACTGGCTCACATGCCGGAGCTCTGGCTGTTTTGTGACAGCTGGGATGTCTCAGGTTACCTATGAGTCTTTAAACCATTATCGATTTATGGAAAATTCAACTTTCTCTGTCAATATTACTATGACCTGGTAAAGAGACCATAAGCACAGCCTGACAAGATTGGGTTCGCGTTATGAAGAAAAGCCCCATAGAGAGCAGAGGCAGGTAGTGGCTCCCAGGGCAGCATCTCTGTCCCATCAAATGCACTCCAGCCCAGCGTCCTCGTTGTGCGAGCAGTTGTTCACACCCCAATTTGGCTTTTGACAGTCGAAAATTGAACGTTCATTCCCACTGCAATTCACGTCATCAAGCCAAATTTGTCCAGAGCCTTTGGAAGATGAATTAAACAAACAAACAAACAAACTGTTAGACAAAAGAAAGAAGAATATGGTTTGGGTTTGTTTTTTTTTTTTTTTCTAAAGAGACCCCTGTGGATAGCAGGTGTGGGTTGGGTTGCACAGCTGGCTTGTTGGAAATCAAGCCTTTGGGCACAGTTCAAGCAGCACTGGACATGCATCTCCCCTCTCCCAAGGGAAGTGAGCTTCCCCTTTCAGGAGATCTTCTTTGCTTTCCTGCTGCTCATGTAGAGGATCTTACCATGGTGCTTTCTGTGTGTGCATAAACTCCTGTGCCAGGCCTGGGGAGGTGAAAGGCTGTTGTGGACTCACCTGCTGTGGCTGTGAAGGTAGAGATTGCGCGGGTGTATCCCAGCATTCGGCAGACCACAGTGGCATCTTGAGTGCTCCAGCCATCGTCACATATTGTTCCCCACGACCCTTCGTGAAAGATTTCCACACGGCCTCTCCTGCCCCCTCCCGCGATTCGTACAAAAGTACTCCAGCTGCCTGATGTTTCAGAGGAGAAGAAAATAACTCTACTGGTCATATACGCATGAAGAAAAAAGCATACTGAAAGACAGAAGGAGTGACTGCCCAAACTGGACGAATGTTCCCATCTCCACGGCTGTAGCCAGGATGGGACCAGAAGCTACTGGTAACTCAAATCTGAACAACTCAAAGCCCTCTCCTGGGCCTAGAGACACCAGGCTACAGCTCAGAGCTTGGACCCCTTCGTTCTGGTAGCTGTGCTGCAGGTTAACCAGTGTGCGCAGGGGGCAAGTTGGTCCTTATTTCAGATAACATCAATGCCAGAGGGCAAGTAGAGAAGAAATAGAAGTCAAGTACCTTCTCCTTTTTCACCTTTGCTCCCTTTCGTTCCTGGTGAACCTGTTCCAAATTAAAAAAAGCAAATATTTGACAGATGTTAGGGGGAAAATTCAGTTATTAACTTTCTCTGAATAATCAGGTGAGTCAAAGATATAAGGGCTCTGTCCTCTTGAAGAATGAACCCCCTGAAGTGACTAAGGGAATGTGAAAGAAACACGGCAAGAAAAGTAGTATACCATACAGCAAAGTCTTATTAACATGAGACCCAAGAAAAGGACCACTTGCAAAATCCCGTCTACTCATTCATGAGAAAAGTATCTTATTCCCACTACTACCGGCAAGATTACACCTCTGATAGCCTTTGGGCTTTCCAGAAGCAGGCATGGTATCTCCCAGAGTACTTGCAGGAAGATCTACATCATGGAGTTTGCTTTCCAGGTACTGGCACTGGGCAACAGAAAGTCACTCCCAAGAGTCCTCCACATTTCTGTGTATCATCCTGGTCTTGAAAGCAGGAGTGTTTGAAAAAAAACCCAATGAGCTCCTCCCCCAGAAGCTATCTCCACAAAGCACACATTGCTGTCTCCTTCTGGGGACCAGGAGAGAACACCCATGTAGAGGGCAGTCCCTAGCCTCGGGTCACCCCAATCGCACTTTTACCCTCCTCCAGAGGCAAAGCTCCACAAGAGGAGTGCATGAAGGACCCCCACATAGACTCTAGTTTATTTTATTTTTGAGGACTGTTATACTGCTCTATGTGAGCAATTAAAAGAAAAACCATCTGGAACACTGGTTGCTTCCCATGGTCTATTGTAACTACTGCTTGAGGATTTTTATTGCTACAGGTCTTATGGTTTTGGAATCATTCTGTGATCAGAAGGGAGAGGGATAAGGATGGGGAATAGCTGCAGTGTTGGCCCTTTTGAACTATTTTTGTGTCCTACAATTAGCAAGGCATAGTTAAATAGCACTGGTGTTTCCAATTCAGTGCTCCTGACTGCCATGTTTATGTGGGATTTATCCCAACAGTGTGGTATGCTGCAGAGTGTCTTTGTACCAAGCAAAGAGGAAGATGGTTTGTTCCAGTTTTCTGTGAGATCAAGAGTTTGAGGAAATCTAATGTATCTGATTACTTGCATGTCTTTAACACATCTCCCAAGGTTTAAATGTGGCACTCCACAAACTCATCTTCTGGGAAGACTGATCTGTCTGTTGAGTTCCTCAAAATGAGCTTTGTTAACATGCCTGTGCCAGTCTGTGATGGACAGCCCCAAACCCTAATGCACCATCAGCTCCACAGACCCCATGGCAAACAGACTTACCAGGCAATCCACGGTCTCCCTTGGCTCCTTTTACTCCTGGTTCTCCTTTTGGACCCTGACTGCCAGAATCACCCTTGATTCCTTTTTGACCAGTTAGGCCTGGGCTTCCTGGGTGGAAAGCAAGAAAGTCATTGCCTTTGTCCCTTCCCAAGGAAAGAACGAGATGAGCATTTCACATTGATGCAGAGAAGTGGAATGTGGCATTTAAAGTACTTTGCATCACCAGACTAAGTCATGTTGTCGAACAAGGGTTTACCTGGTGGGCCCTGGTATCCCTTTTGCCCTGGAAGACCTAAGATCATCAAAACAAACAATAATATTATAAGACAGATGTTCATACATTTATAAAAGTGTATGCAAACTAGCATTTATAATGGATTTCAACTCATCTAGTTCAGCTATCTACACCATAGGCATCTATTTCTGAAGTGGGTGTCTGATTTCCCATTATACTCAGTGTGGACCTCATCAATCAAGAAAATACAGGCAATGGAGAATCATCTTCTCCTGAAGTTGATCAACTTCTGGTCATTTATTTCAGATCCTAAACTCCACTGATGGGATAAAGACCATTCCTCCAGGTGATCTTCAATGACTGTATATATAGATGTGTACATTTAAGTGCATCAGACATATGCAAGCACATAATGCTGGGCCAGGTGACTCCCACCCCTATCGTCCAGTTATCAATGAAAGTAGAAGGGTGCAGCACTTGGACCTTTGTCATGTCCTGATGGAGATGAGAGGTTGTGTGCACTGCAAAAATTCAGGAAAAAATGGTTGATTCAAGAGAAATACACGGGAACAGACTTGTACTGCAAAATGTCACCCTATCTGTTGGGTGCCTGGGACAGAGAGGCATCCTTTGTCAGATGGAAGGTCACATAAAAGGCATGTTATGCCTATGTTATGTGCTCTAAGTTGGCCTCTGAAGATACCTTTTCCTGCAATGCAGCAGAGGAGGCCAGGACAAATGCTTGCTGTCTTCCTATGCTCAATAACCCACCCCCATCAGCTTTACAGCCAGTAAAATTTGTCTTTAGCTCCAGGGTAGGGAGGTTGTTGTCTGGTTCACCTTAAACTGCTGCTTTGTGCATTTTCTGCTTACACAAAAATGTAGTCAACATCACCTCCTCCTGCATGTTACAGACAGTAGAAACAACCCCTCCAGTGAACAGCTAACAACCCAGCAGCCTGGCAGAGGCCCAGGCCCAACATGGCATCCTGGGATGTGTTGGGGCTCCAAGAACAGGACTCAACAAATCTCCTTGCTGTTGCGGACCTCTTTCCAGTGTCTGCATGATGCACGTTGTTGACCCTGAACGTCTTTTATTCTCCTTTACCTGATTCTCCTTTGTCTCCCTTTTCACCTTTGAGTCCTGCAATGCCTGGTGTTCCTGAAATTAAAAGCAAATCAGTAAGGGTGAAGCCATCACACAAAGTGAGACCAGAGCAGTTGCTCAGTGAGTTACAGGTTTCAGTAGTGTTGTACCTGGACTACCACTGGGCCCCAGGTCCCCCTTCTCCCCTTTCTGACCAGGTCTGCCTTCGATGCCAGGAATTCCCTGAGGTCCATGTGGTCCGGTTACACCTTGAGGTTTATCAAAAGCAGCACATGTGAAATGCAACACAACATATGAAAGTGAAAAAAAAGAAAGACAGTTCAGTCACCAAGCCCTGCACTATGCAGATTGAGTTGACCCTATGAAGGCAAAACAGTCACGGAGTCTCTCAGAACTGCAGTCCTTCCGTGGCAGCACTAATCTCAGTGGTACAGTGAGTGTTGGTCTGGAGTGAAGGGCTGTCCTTGCAGACTGTCAGCCTTGAGAAGCACAAGTGCCGTCCTAAAAGAGCAGCCACTTTCTGCCCTTGCGCGTGCACACATGTCAGGAAGGAGGACATGGCCCTCCGTGGCACTGGACCCTTCTTTCTCGCTCATTCTCCTGCACAGTAAGCAGGGTCCAAACGAGACAGCCAAGGCTGTGGGATGAGTTTACACAACACTGGAATGTATTTTTAATCTAATCATCATCTTCTCTTACCCATGTTGGGATCTAGCTTTGTCATGAAGCATGATTTAAAAAAAGATCAGTATCATATTTCTAGAGGAAACTGCATGTTCTGTACTGCTTACCTGCCTCTCCTTTCTGCCCAGGACGTCCAGGCTCCCCCGTGCTGCCTGTAACAACATCCTAGCATGAGTGCTAATGAGGCTTAGCCATATGCTTCAGGTAGGGCAACCCTGAACCATGGCATATGTGCTGTGTCCTCTGCACTTACCATTGAAACCTGGCAGTCCTGGCACTCCCTGCTGTCCCTGAGGACCCATTGGTCCACGGGGTCCAGGGTCCCCTTTCTGACCCGTTTCACCTTTCTGACCTTGGGGACCTATCAAACAGCACACATGTATAAATAAAAAAAAAACGAACCAAACCAAACCAAAACAAAACAAAAACTTATTCATCTCTGCAGCCAGTGGAGCACCTCTGTGTAGCTTCAGCAGTAGCAGAGTTTGGCCTCACACATGCCTTGACCATTGAATGGCATTCCCATAAAGCTGTACGAGGACAGAGCTGGATGGCACCTCAATAGTCTGCCTAAGCCACCTCCAGCTCTGTCAGACTGCCTGGCCAGATGTTTGTCTGACCTGCTGTTAAAGACTTGCAGTGGTGCCATGACACTTCCCCGAACTATTGCCCAAACTATCCCTATCACTGGAATGTTTTATTCTCTAAATACCCGTTATGGCAGTCTGAACCCTTCCTTTCTCTTAGCCACAATGGAGACAGAGGACTGTGTATTCCACTCCTACGCTTCCAGGGAATTGCCACATCTCCCCTTAGCCTTCTCTTCTCTGAACAGCTGGTCCCAAAGAACCAAATTACTTGAAAGTGCCTCATTTAAAGACTGACATCTTCATCTTTCTGCTCCAGAGTGATCCCATAATCCTCACCTTTCGGTATTCCTACTTTCACTTCTCTCTTCTGGAGCAACTTGTTATAAGAAGTGCACTGGAGCACGTGTGAGCTGATGGAAGATCTGAGGAAGGTCTAATCAGCCTGTCCAACTGTCCTCCATGGTCTGCACCACACACATCTACTTTCTTTTGCTATCCTGCTTTCAGGTGCAGCCCATGTGAGACCACTGAATAACAGTATCCAGGAGATGCCAATTAATGCATGCTATACAGGAGAAACACTATGTATAACTCTTCTACTTATAGGTGTATAAAAGTCAGGCTTATATAAGATATAAAGTTCTCAGAAATAGGTTTTACTAAAGCAAGGACTAACATCCACATGCTTATACGTATAAATTACTTTGTATTCTTTTATACTATGAAAATCCTACTGCAAACATCTCTGCTTTAATGTGGAATAGGCTGATAATTGAATACTTGTGGCTTTCATTAGATAAATGTCACTCTACAAAGAGACTTCCATGGTACAGACTCAACAATTTTCATGCCCCCTTCCCCCAGTCCTCGTCTGGGAGCTTTGCTGAAGTTTTGTCGCTAAATGAAATCCCTTCAGATCAGGTTCCTGTGTCCTGTTCATCCAGTTCCCTCATTGACTGGCAGGCCATGCTCAGGGCTGACTGGATTTGTACGAAATACTGACCTCTTAAGACTTCTGGTGTTTTAAGCAGAATGAGTTTAAACAGGAATACACAGGAGAATCTTAAAAATTTTGCGGTAGTGAAGAAGTCTTACCTGGAAGACCCATCTCTCCTTTTTCTCCTCCCACTCCTGGTGCACCACGCGGGCCAGGAGTGCCAGGATCTCCTTGGCTCCCCTTCTCACCCTTCAGTCCATGTAAGCCTGTGAGGACACCACCACTTTTTTAATGCTTCCTCAGGTGTTGTACTTACTGAATGCCAGAAGCAGGCCACGTGGCTCAGCTGCGGGCATGACCCAAACTCTGCTCTCCGTGTGCTTGTGAGTGACACTGGTGGCAGTGGGGAACTGGCCCACCATGACCGGTACACACTGACTTTCAAAATAAGATTTTTTTGAGCTAAGTTTTGGTTTTTTCCATGTTAGTTTTGCATAGGCTTATTTCAACTCCAATGACATTCCTATTGACTTAAACCTTGACTGAGGACAAGATTGCACATAAAATCATCCATAAAGCCACTTTATGTTCATCCACAGAAGTAATTCAGGTGTCAGAAAAGCCTTACCTTGGAATCCTCGTTCTCCCTTTATTCCTGGTGGTCCCTGTAACCCTGAGAAGTTAAACACATGTATCAGCCGACACACATCATCTATTCACAGTAATGGCTAAGAAGACATGAATTTTTTAATCATCATTTGTGCACACTGCTTCAGTCACCACTGAGGCAAATCTTCAGCTGGCAGGGACCAGCACAACCTCTTGAATAAAGTCTGTAGAGCTCGGTTGAGTGCATGGCTGGGCAGGGGCCAGATGTCCTCCAGCCAAGCCCAGCTCGTGGGGACCTTTGGGGAGATCTTTCCTGAAAATGCACTGAACTATTGGGCGCTGATGTATAGTAATGGTGCTTGGCAGAAGGTGCTGGTTCAATGTTGCAAGTACAGCCAGAAAGATATGAAAACATGATTTTTAAAAATTGTATTAGTGGGTTTTGTTTTAATTTAGGAAAAGATCATCAGTGTGGCCAAGAACAAGGAATGGATGAGATACAGACCTGAGCTAACGAGGGTTGCATCTTAGATCACCATCATCGGATCATTAGATCATTATCATCAGATCGTAGAAACTATTGCCTAGTCCAACTTCTGCTCAAAGTGGAGCCAATATTAGATTAGAATTTGTGGCATCCTCACAGTCTGAAGGTATTTATCTCCTGCAGCAAGTGTAGTTCTACCCAAAACCCCCAGGTTCCCAGGGCAGCAGCGTGTGTGTGGCTGTGCAGGGGAGCACTCTCATCCAGCTCATTCCTGAACCTGTGTGGTCATTTCCTCTGGGACAGAGTAGGCAAGGTTCCAAATCTGTCACCGTTACACACACCATTTAGCTGTGGCCCTGCAGAGCAGGGATTAGGGAGGTGTCCTTGAGCTGTTCTGGAGCGAGCTGGACAGCAGGACTTGCTATGTCTGGAGCAAAAAGCCCAGCTATCCTCTGGTTGTGGGATGCACATAACCCCCTCACTGGTCCTATCTTGTCTCACACGTATATTTGAAATGATTATTGCAGATAACCCCTGAACTTTTCTGGTGGGGTAGCAGTGAGGAGGCAGAGCCAGAATTGTTCCTCTGTGGTGGTCACCAACCTCTGTGGCAGCGCTTGGGCAAGCTGAGCTCCTGGGGGATCACTCAAAGTTGCAACAGGTCTCCTTATGGCCAGGGGACTGGGTGTCTGTGCATTGGGTAGGATATGTGTCTAGAGACTGAAAGCCTAAACACTCACTTCAGGTCTCTTAGGGGAAAAAAAGAGAAGGAGGAAAAGTTCCTTGTGGCTCATTTACTAACATACCTGGTGGACCAGGATATCCTTGGCGTCCAGGAGGCCCTGAAATGAATATTAAATGGATCTCTTTCAGTAGTCATCACTCAGTGAGGAACATACTAGTATGGGGTTGATAGGCTTGATGTCTGGGCTGAAAACACCACCCTTTTAGAGGGCACCCAGAGCCCAGGTCTACAAGCTTCAGGAGGGGAGAGCAGCCCAGCACTGCATGTGCAGCTGCAGCAGGATCCAGGGGAGCTGCACAAGGTTGTGCTCCAGCTTCCCCACATGTGTCCAGACCCCCACCCAAGGCACTTGAAGCTAGTGTCCAGCCCCGGACACCAGGACATCACTAACTGACAGGAAGACCAAATCTTGCCCCAGTTAGTGGTTCATCTGAACTAGGTTTTTAGCCAGGCTTTTCCAGTAGTGCAGAGGAACCAGCTTTTTCCCACTGTACAGACAGCATGGAGAAATGGAGCCATACCTGCAACCAGGGTGATGTTATTCAACATCATCATCAGGTTTGCATTGCTGCTTTTAATTATAGTGATTTCCTCTTCCATGCTTCTCCTCCAGTTTTCTGCTTCAAGTCCCATGAGCTTCTCTCTAGAGATTCTCTCCAAAAGCAGTTTGCTGGCAAAGGAGCTTTCCAGAATCTCTTCTGTATAGGAGGTATTTTGTTCTTGAAATTTCAGTATCTCTCTCTGCATCTTAAAAACTGAGGAAACAAAAGGCCCATGTGGTGAATATTTCCTCCCCTATCTAGTTGGGAAATGTCTGTTAGGCAGAGCAGCTCCTTGGCACCCTTGAAGGATATCTGGGGTTAAATACCACCACCGTTTGACCTGAGGAGGTGGTTTTCATGTGCTGGTGCTTGCTGCAGATAAGAGTGCAGCCAGGAGTGCTTTTGCAAATGCTCATATATGGGGTGGGGGAATGGTTTCCTTCAGCAGCTGCTTTGACTTGCAGTGTGCAGAGGAGCATCCGTGCTCCCTCAGAGGTTTTCCATCTGTGTGCTCATCCCCACTTGCCCATACCCCCTGAGAGCACCCAGCAAAGCTGTCTTTTGATGTCAAGCTTGCAGTAAGGTTGCAGTCTTACCTTTGTATGCCAGCAGCCCCTGGCCAGCCGTCAGCAGCAGCAGGTAAATGACGAGGACTGCCCGGGCACAGCATGTAGATGGCTTTCTTTGGCTCCGAGGCTCTAAAACCCGACAGAAGTAGGGTAGACATCCTCTCACATCTCTCCTGCTACTAACTCTGTGTTCTTCCAGCTATTTAAGGCTTGGCCAGGATAAATCAGCAGTGCTTTCCAGCGACAGGGAGCAGCAAGGTCCCTCTGCAAGGCTGCCATGTCCTACAGGCTGCCTTCCTCTCACCCAGGCTTTGCACTGCAATTCACTTGGTCATCTTTTCATTAGCCAATTTAACCAGCTCACTTCCAGCAAGACTCAACCCAGCCTATCATAGTATGAGGTAGCTCTCCCATTTCTGCACCCATAAACTCTCTGTTTCTATTACATTTGTATATCCCAGACTGCCATTCAAAGAGGGTTGATTGCTAAGACCACATGCCCTCTCCATCAAGAGCGATGCATTCATGCAATTGCAGCAGCAAATCATGTATGCATTGAAACAAATGAAAAATCAATAATAAATTGAACTGCAGAACAAATGAAAACAAGCTGTAACATTTTAAACAAATTGTCACCATCAAGTGTAAAAGAAATAAAACACTTTTTGTTGAATTTTGGATTTTAGGGAGAAAAAAAATCAAAAACATTTATACCTACTTCACACATTCACTAAGTTGCCTTTAATTGAGTTTTTTGAAGTAATGTAATCAGGAGTTTAAAGTCTTGGTTTTGAATGAGTACAATGATTTAATTAGTTTTACAATAGAATGGTTTAGTCAGCAATGAAACATTCATATTCAGCTAAGAATTCATAAACTTACAGTTTTCTATTTGATCTGGTGTTTTCAGTATCTTAACTATTAAGACATGAAAGGTTTATTCAGCGAAATCAGGCATTTTCTAAAACAAGAAAAGAACTAATTTTTTGTGATTCTCAGCATCAGGTTTTGGCTAGAAATGACATTTTCACATACTTCTCTTTTTAAATGGCACTTAATTTACTAGCAAAATCATTATAAAAATTATTTAATATACAGTACAAATATAATATTTCATTTTTATGTACTGTTTCTTAATAGACCAGATAAAATCCATATCAATCCATTTAACAAAAAGAATCCTTACCACTTATCTGAAAGGTTGTAGTAGCAGCTGAAGCAAACCCAATCTTGTCTGAAATACTGAAAGTGTTCATATCACTCAAATTTCCATCTTCCCCATATCTGTCTTTAATTTTCATGCCGAATTTCTTGTGGCTAACCTAAAACCTTGTCAGATTATGGACAATAAAGAACTGAAGGGACTTCCTATCTGCTTCCTGATTTGATATGTTTTCTGATATGCTTTTCCTATCATGAGCTCAGTTTTTATAGACTTGTGAGAAATCTGATGTGGTAATTTGAACAGTTCCTCAAAAAATCCCACAGCTAACATATTCAGCTGATTTTCTGTGCTCACTTGGGGACACCATGTCCATGGAGCCTTGGGTAGGATCCTGCAAGACATTCAGCCCTGAGTTATTCAACATCTGTGCAATTTGGTGGGGTTGGGCATTTTGCTTCTAACGTAAGTAAACCTTCTTACGTCGCCAAGAAGATCTCAGGTTCAATATTAGCTTGGAGATCCATCCCCTGGGAAGGGAGGTACAGCACTGCATGCAAGTGAAAAGCACAGTAAATTGCACCAAGATGACACTTTAGTGATGGTACATGACTGTAGGGCAGGGAGGGAAAGAATCAGGAGGAATTGTGAAGATGAGAAAATGATGGTGGGATGGGGACGCTGAAGCCCAAATGGGTTTGGGATACAATGGAGCAGAGACACTTGCAGCCTGCTTGCCAAAGCTTTCTCTAGGACTCTACTTCCTCCCTGACTGATTTTCCACACCCCCAGACACAATTCCTACCACCTCATCACTTCTTTGCTCACGTCCTGTAAAACTTACCCCTGCAGACCTAGCTGTGGCATTTGACATTTTGGAGTCTCCAGTTGTGCCAGGGCTGATTTTGATTTTGCAAAGAGAAATGACTCACCCAAGCTCGCAGGTGAAAGCCTCCGGTAGGCACCAGGCAGAGCCCTTTGTACCCACGATGCCACTGCCATGTGCTGCCCTCCCGGAGGCTCAGGACAGTCCCCGTCACACAGCCTTCTGCCGGGTTGTGGGTCCGTGCTCATCTGTGTGGCTGCTGGGTTCTCACTGCTTTTCATAACCATGGACGAAAGTGTGGCGTAAGCTTCAGACAGAAGTGAGCTGGAAATCCACACCCTGGCAGCACAGTACAGAATGAAGCCTTCTGTTCTGCACCTCTCTCTTAAAGGCTTACATCAGAAATATGTGGGGATTTTTAAATCCACTTTTGTGTTCTCCTTTCAAATGTGCTTGTGGAGCTGTGACCTGGTTTGGCACCAGCAGGGAGGAAAAGGAATACTCCATTATCATACATTCTGCCACACACTGCATAGGAATCTGGGTAATTTACTTTATTGTGAGGAGCTCAGATACCCCCTTGAATTAGGGTGGCCTGAGAGGTTACCACCGTTCAGCTAAGCCATAGTAACTACCTGTGCATCCTCCCCACTGGGGTAAGGTCTCATATCCAGCCCATTTCTGATGGTTTACCTAGTTCAGCTCACTATTCTGCGTGAGCCTGAAGCCATCTACTCTTGCTGGTCCAGGTAATGAGCTGGGTATGACTGTACTTGTGTTGCCAAGTGGATGCAATTCAGGTGCACAGAGAAAGCAGATTTACAGCAGGAAGGCTTTTAACGACACTTCTAGGCAAATCCATTCTACTTCAAAAGTATTAAAAAGAAGTTTTCAGAAACACTTCTAAAAGGCAAAAGGTGCAATGAGATCTTTGTGTCCTCCTCCCTGAGAAAGAAGTTCAGGGGTATGCTTTCCCATGTCTCATGGTCATGCTGTGGCCATGCCATTCTCAATGGCCCAGGTAGCATGGGTGCAAAAGCAAGGGTAGACACCCTCAATTTTGACAGTCCTGATCTGCACTGCTTCAGGGTTCAAAATCCAATTCTCCACTTATCTGTTTCAGGAAGATCCATAGCAAAGTCATGATTGAACCCAACTTTGCCCACCAGCTGTGGTTGCCTACCCACCTGGTCAAACTTAATTTTCCCCTTATTTCCATTTGATGTAACCCCATGTAGCTCTGCGTGCTGCCACATTCCCATCAGTCAGGTGAGCATCTGGCTGCCTGGGAGAGTCATGGTGTGTTTCCATCTGAACATCAGCCTCCATAAACACAGCAGATTCCCCTGTGCACATAGTGCTGAGGGTCTCAGCCATGCCACAAACATCAGAAATCATGTACCAACACGCTCACTCAGCCATTGGGTGTGCTCACTGCTCCCACCCTGCTTTCTGCTGTATTTCACTTCTTGCTGCACCGTCACTGACTGCAGCAATAGATTGACTCTGATTGTGCAATTGGGGTTACTAAATCAGGAAAGAAAAAAAGGAAAGAAACTGCTGATTCAGTGCAGTCTTCCTAGGTTGAGGGTTTGCTGAAATGGGATTATTAATAGAATAACAGTTCCTATTATGGATCATGTCTGCTGGGCCATTAGCCTCAGCCTCCAGGCTCTCTGCTAGGTAGTTCTGGTCCCTCTCCCTCCTGCTGCTAATTCTGCCTCCCCTGAAAGACTCTGATTACATCTTGGGGAAGAGTCTGAAGTTCTCCAGATCATCCCTTCCCTGCCTACACTTGGACATAAGTGGCCCGTGCTGGGAAGAAGGTGTTTTTATTGCAAGGATGCACTGCATCTGAAGCAAGTTTTATAAACAGATCGCAGCTGCCTCAATGGCACAGGCCTGGAGTTAACTTCTGGTGAAAGTAAAAGGAAGCGTCTTGTGCCTGGTCATTCCCACTGCCTTTCTCATGTCCTTTTACCACTGTTGTCAGCTGCAGGCATTTGCTGCCACTAAAAGTTCATGGCAGAGCAGAGACAACTCCAAACGCCAACCTAGCATTAGTTAAACACAGCAGTTCCCAGCCGTGATACTGCCAGGGAACTTGGACAGATGTTAGCCTCCTCAGGATAAGCATTTATCATGAAAGAACTGAGACTGAGGTTTTTTAAAGATTTTTTTTTTCCCTAAATGAGAAGATATCGTAGCTCAGAGTTGTTTCTCCATTTATTCATAAGACAGTAATTTTTCCAAACTCATCTAGTTGATTTCAGACTGTCTTAGAAATAAATGGGTAGAATTCAGGGGGCTTTCATGCATCACCAAAGATGAGGAAAAGAAAATGTGACAGCACAAACAGGCCCCATGTCAGGTAAGCCAGGACAGAAACCTCCACCATTTCTGCTGTCCCCTCTAGACTGAAGTGAGAGTGACAGCCACAAAAGATGACAGTCTACCCCTTATTCCAGCACCTGCACTCATGCTTCCACAGATAGGCTTCAAAAAACCAAAAAGTAATCCTACCCACAGACCACACTGCTCTCCCACAGAAACAAGTAGCTGTGGTTTGAACTGGGATGCAGCCCATTGATGCACGTCTCAAAGCCACCAGTGACCAAAGCTGTACAATTGCCTCTGCAGTGGTAGGTTTGTTTGCAGACTATCTTGGTTTTTATTTATTTTAGCTGATTTTTCAGTCTTTTCTCTTTTTTGGAATGAACAAGGTTGGTGAATTTTAACACACCAATCAGTTCTTGTGGTGGATTGACCCTGGCCATCAGCCCAACACCCACCCAGTTTGGGTGGATGTTTGTTCATTCAGTTCCCTCTCCCAAAGGATGGGGAGAAAATAGACGGAAGGTGACTAGACCCACAGGTCAATATAAAGACAGTTTAATAGGGAAAGCAAAAGCTGCACTTGCAAGCAAAGCAGAAAGAGGAATTAATTCTTTACTTCCCATTGGCAGGCAGATAGGCAACCACTTCCTGGGAAGCAGGGCCTCAGCATGCGTGATGGTTGTTTGGGCTGACAAATGCACTAACCACAAGCATCTCCCCTTCCTCCTTTTTCCCCTGAACTTCTACTGTTGGGCTCAACGTCATATGGTGTGGAGTATACATGTGATCTGCTTGGGTCAGCTGTGACCCCTCCCAGCCTTTTGCCCACCCCTAGCGTACTCACAGCTGTGCAAGCACTGCTCACCAATAGCCAAAACACTGGTAAAACTGTGTAATAAACACTGCTTCAGCCACAAGTCCAAAGCACAACACCATATTGTGTTGGGCTGCTGTGGAGAACATTACTTCCACCCCAGTCAGACTCAATATAGCTCTCCAGTATGACAGCATTTATGCTAAAATGCTGTGTTCTCCCCAAAGTAGGACCAAGGACCTTGATGCCCATGTACATTGGGAAGCACTGCTTCAGGGTATGCCAAAGCAGGTTGTGAGTGATCTGCCCACCAGCAGCTCATGAAGGTGCCAGATTTTGGGTCTCCTTGGTGAGTGTCCTGCTGACCAGGGCTCAGCCCTGGACAGCACCCCCTGAAAAAAGTAGATCCAGCTGTTAAGAGCAAGAAATAATGTTGTACGTGGAGAGTTCCCATGCAGAAGAGAGATGGAGGCCAACACACAAGATCTAAACAACTGTGATTTGTGCCAGGGAATTTAAACAAAGCTTGAGCCAGATCCCATATGAGAGCTGGGGCCCTGTCATGAAGCCCCCTGTGTCCCTGCATGCCCAGAGCTGTGCTCAGGGGGTCCATCTGCTGTGGTAGCATCTGGGCACTCCTGGGATGGCGGAGAAGCACTTGTGCTAAAGCAATAAAATCTCCAGTGCTGCCTGGCTGACATTTCTCCTTTCTAGCTTGATGTGTTGCTTGGCTTTGTTGTGGAGATTGAAAACAGATTTTCTTTTCCTTCTATGAGTTATGTTAATTTGTGTTTCATCAGAACTTGCCTCTTCTTCTCCTTTTCTCTTTTTTCCCCTTTAGGCTGGATCCAGCTGCACCATGAATTCAAGGAACCACCTGCAAAATATTTTAATGACTTCAACCTGCTCTTTGAGGTGAATTAATACCAGGGCAGCCTCTGCAGCTTGACTAAACAGGCCACCCTCAAAGCTGAAAAATATGTTCTGCAAGGCAGCTGCTCCTGACAGGCAACTCTGTTTTCAAGGTCCTTGTACAGTGTATTGCTCCTCACCTCAAAGACAGTTGTTCCCTGTCCAGGTAAGACCTGATCCCAGAGATTAGATGTACCCCAAACCAGCTTAGAAACAGAAGGGATAATGAGATGTGCAAAACCAGGTTAGATCTGTCAATAGTCTGCTATAAACAGTGCAATAAACAGTTGAAGGAAGGCATCTCCCGGGCTTGCTTTGCATGTAGCAGCTTGGTGCTGTGAGAGATCAGCTGCTTTCTAATGCTCCTCTCTGTTGGAATCCTTTGGTTCATCCCACACGTTCAACAGGGCCAAAAATGCTTCTTTAGGCACAGCTCACAGTAGAGCCATGTCCCTACATTTCTCCATCCCTTGGGCTTTTAAAATTCCAGGGTCATTTTAGATTTGCTAAGCAGCTATAAGGCACATCAAATGATGCTGCAAGTGCTTCTGTGGTTCCTTCTGCCCCACCCACCCAGAGAAGAAGGTCCTTAACCTGCCTTCAGGAAAATCTCTGGGATTATGAAAGGTTCAGGGTCATTGTAGTTTTAGATATTAAGCTAGGCAGGTAATGAGCAAGTCATTTAGAGGGACTTTCCTAAAGAAGTTTATTTTTGAGTATTGTCCTTGCACTGGGCCACATCCCAATTAATCACCTGAACATCAATGTGTTACTCTGGATTTATCTCAGGGTAAACAAATTAAGGAGCTAATACTTGGGCTTCCACTGAAGGACACCACAGGATGGTTTGCCTCTGATAAGGTTTCTGGCCCAAATTTCCGTGTCCTGAATGCTACTGGTAAACACTCCAGCTTGAAAATCCATTAACCTGTAACCACCCCGTGCCCCTTATTCAATGAATGCAGAGTGCAAACATGTGTGTGAGCAGCTATACACACAGAGTTGAAACCATCACTGACAGCAGTCCATACAGAATTAACTCAAAGCAACTGCTCTGTAAAACATGTGTGCAGTGCCAGGCATTAAACCTCAGCCCCTGAAAATGCTTCAGACTCCCCTGCCTCTTGGTTTTCTGCTGTCTCTAGAGAGCAACAACCAGCCCTGCTGTTAAAATCATCTATCAGAATTGCTGTGTTAACACTGGGTGTTTCAGAGACTCCAAGTCATGCCTTTTTCCCTTGGATTTCCTTCCTTCATGCCTGCCCTATTTTCTCACGTCCCTTTGCTGTCCTCCTGAGCAACTCTTCTGGGTGCTGACATGACAGCACTGCTCCCATCTGCTCAGCACAGCTCGGCAAAAATCCTCAATTTCCTTTCAGTGACTTTCCTGCTTACCAGTGACAGCCACATGTGGCTGAGCTTGCTCAATCTCCTGCTAGGAAATTATAAGCTCGAGTGTGAAACCTCCAGCATCAGCACATGGGGGAAAAAGTGACGAAAAGGAAAAGACGCCCCTACTGAAAGCTTTATTGCCATCCTCCAAGGCACAGCACCTACAAGAAACCACAGCCAATTTGCAACCAGTGCAAACTGGAGATCAGTATGGGTTGTTTTCCTTTCGTTAGGGCCAATAACTGATTGCTGCTTCTCCCTTATGGTCTTCAGCAATGATAACCGATTCTTAATTCACTCTTTTGATTCACTACTATTTCTCAGAGTTGAAGGTGTTTAACTCAGGAAGTATCCAAGGGAAAGGGAATAAGAACATGTCAGCGAGAGATGGCAAGAGTGGGGTGAAGCATCTATCTGGACAGAGCAGGGACCCTCGTCAAAGTGTTGAGGGACTAGGAGAGGACAGTGCAGTGAGTGTTGCTGTCTGGGAAGGGGTCAGTGTGTCTGGGGCCCTTGGTCAGGCTTGCCCTGCATTACAGGTGGTGTGTTAGGGTTTGTGAAATATTTGGACTTGCTTTCTCCCCTGCCAGTGGCAGGCTGGTGGTCCTCATAATTCACATTTGCTACCGTGCATGAAACCAAGTGTCATCAGCTCTACTTTTCCATGCAGAAACAAAAGCAAAGCCCTGGTTTGATGTTCTCCTCTAACCATCTCACAAAATGAGCTAATGCTAGTAGGAGTGACTTAAGCTGGTATCAAAAGAGCAAAGCAAATTACCTTTTCTTTTCATTCTTTCAGATGCCTTATTTCTTTCTAAGAATCTGAGTGTAAGTGTCCAAATGCCTGGAGAATTACGTGATGCTCAGATCTTGCCAATGGCTTACTTGCCTGAGGTGTAAGCAAGTCTTTCTAGGGAAAACCAAAATGTCTTCTGTACTGACCTTCAGAATTTTGTGCTGCTTTCTATAATCAACACAGCTTCTTTTGGGAACTAGCTGGGAATTCCCTTCCTCCTGCTGCACTGGTAATGCCAGATCTAGCAAAGCTGAAGCATTTTGATTAATAAAATTAGACTTTGCCCCATGGTCCTGACTCTTGCCTAGTTCCAAAGTTTCCTATTCAACTGCTATTTGTTTCCCCCTCCTCCCCCCCCAAAATGTGTCTGGAAGCAGTGGGTCTCTAGGATTCTCACATTTGTGTAAGAGTTAAAAACCCAAAAGTCTTGGGCAGAGCAGCAGGAGACTTCAACACTGTTAATTCACAAGTACTGCTGTTCTTCCATGCCTATGAATATTTGAGCAGAGTTTTGACAGAAACCTGTTCAAAAGGGCTTCAGATGCCTCACCCTCTTTGTGTCCTGTACATGTTGCCAGGAAGACAGGCCCAGATGGCAATGGTGGAGGGTAGCAGTGGTAGAGCAAAGAATAACCAAGTGCTATGGAATACAGACATGGTAATCACTGAAATAAAAAAAGTATGATTCTTAATAAATTCCCTCTGTTCTTACCACCAGGAAACTTGGCAGAAGGCACAATTTAAGCAAAAACAAACACCAAAACCACACATGTATATGTACTTTAAAAGAAACGGAGTGAAGAGAAAAAGGAGAAATCAGTTAGAAATAGGTTTTCATTATTATTTAAATATTTAACTCTAGCCCAATAAAATAATAAGATCAGCTTGTCATTATTTGCCTTTATTAGTAAATTGAATATCTTTAATTCAATACAGCACTCCTGATGGCATTGAGACATTCTACATGGAAGCCCCTAATTTACATTCAATGTTGTATTCAAATGAGCTGAGCTAGTGAAAATGTCCACACGGTAGGTTGTTTAATCTTCCCAAGGTGTGTGCAGGTGTACGGCCTCACTCAGAGGGTGCTGGTATCAAACAGCAGCTTTTGGGACATGTCAGCAGGCTTCGCTTCAGGCAGGGTCAGGCAAAGCTATGAGAGGAGCTGCAGTCACAGTACTGAAATGGAGCATTTCTATGCCTGCTGTTGAGGTCGATGGGGCAAGAGAACTAGAGGACATTGGCTAGAAGACCCTTGGAGCTGTGGTGGTCCCCAGGGCGCTCCTTGGTGCTCCTCAATGCCACCTGTTCAACAACACTGGGGCCACTGAAGGACGGGACTAGTGCCACAGACTTCTGTTCCTCCAGCAGAACCCCTGGCTGACCACCCACCCACGTTTCAGGACTGAAATCAAGGGGTAGGCACATGTGTGGGGCTTGGCAGGTTTGCCAGCACTGGGCTGAGCGAGGGTTGATAAGGGAGGTCAGCCCAGCGAGTGCGAGGCTGAGCCAGGCAGCCTGGCTCCCGCTCCTCTCCCAGCCACATCTGAAAGAGATTTGCAGAGACCTTGGGATGAGGCTTCGAGACTCTCTCCTCTCCAAAAATATTAGAAAGGCACAAAAAATTAGAGATCCCAGTGTCAGTAAAGCGTATGACAATTGCAGTGGGGTTTTGGCTACCTTAATTTCTTTAATTAAATTGCAGCAAGCGAGCAAGATGGTAAGCAGTTTTCACTGTGATGTAAGTGCATGAGTGAATTGGACCAAGGTGCCACATGTTAATCATTATGGGATTTTGTCTGCGCAACATCAGTCTTGCACAGATCTGCTTATGAAATCATACCTTTGCCTTTAAACACAGTTTGAGTTTTGAAAGGGAATTTAAATTGGCTTGGCATGAACCTTTGTGTTGGGCTAAGGAAACCTGGAAGAGATGGCCCCACTTTAGGTAACAAAAAAAAAATTAACCTGAGTTCTTTTTAGTGGTGCATTGAAAAGTCTCTGCCTACAGACTGTGGATTGATGGAGTGGCCTGAGGTGGGAAGAATATTTAAAAAGATGTCAACATGGCAATATATGTGTGTGCCAGAAATAAATACATTACATGTTAGTCCGTCAGAGCAAGCTAAAGAAAGGTGATCTTTTATGGAGAGAGACAGTCTGGTAGCTCACATCGTTAAGGAAAAAAATGATCAAAGCAGAAATGAGCTCAAGTTTCCAAATGTCATCTCACCTTCAGAGTTCATTATCTCAACCAGTCAAGGGCCAGATATTTGATGGATAAGATCCAGGGGGGATCTCAACTCTACATAGAAATTTGTGTGTACATTTTTCTTTAACTGTCCACTGCTCTCCCTTGCATAGGCAACCTGAAGCCCTGGATTAGAAGTGGCCTTTAGGAATTAGTCCCAACATTTTTCCCTAGACCAACAAGAAAGAATAACAAAATCCTAAAGCAAAATGAAAAGAAAGTGGATCAAGGTCATAGATTTCATTCTCCAGCTTGAGATCATGAAGATCCAGACTAATGACAAGCAGATGGAAAGTTAGGCACTGGTCTAAGTTGGCTGCCTTTTGCAATAGCAGTAGGGCTTTATCTATGTTTCTGGTGGAGATATGCTGGCTGGAGAGCAAAAAACCATCACATGTCCTCACAGAAAGCTAAGCCAAGAAAATTTTTGTTTTAGATAGTGTTTTATCAGCCTAGCAATGCTGTTAGTGGAGATAATATAGCTCTGCTGGCAAGAAAAATCCTGAATTGTTACATGCAAAGGTCTGATGTGATGTCTCCAGTGGTGTGGCCTTACCAGGAGCGATTATGTCATGTCAACAAGCTTGGTGATGTGCCTTTAGCTGGGGATGTGCCTCAGCAGCTGGGACAGGAGGAGAGAGGACCTGCGTTGTACCTGGCTCTAACTCTGTTCCCTGGTAGCAACACAGGCACTGGGGCGAGAGATGGGGTCTTTTATCTGATTTGGCATTGACAAAACCCTCAGAATTAGACACATTCATGTGCCTAATGCTTGTTGGCACATGAATGATATCCTGAAAATCTCTCTGGCACACCAGTGACCCACACAGGAAGCAGACAACCGTCAGCAGTTCATGGTAGCCTCCACTCAATGTTCGGGTTCTCAGCGTTCCAGTAAGTATATTTGAAGTTCATTTGTCACACACACAGAAATAATAATTGGAGAACTACTAATGTAGAAATATCTCCTGTCCTAGGAAATAAACACATCCAGTCCTGTGGCAGTGCCCCAGGCTGGCAGCAAGCTCACATTACTTAATTATGATATGTTGCATACACCGAATAGCAGGGGACAACCCCCCTCCTTTATTCTCACAGTCTAGCATGGCTGTGTCTGCTTTGCAGCTGTTCCGAGCATATATGTCAACACATCTCAGCATCCCAGTGCAAGTGAAGGTGCCGGAGATGTAACACTGGAGAGAGAAGCTGTGATGGCAAAGTCCTGATTTTACCCTTCAACAGTGCAGAACCTTCTTCTTCCGTTCACAGGCTGATTTCCTTCTCTTTAAATGCAAATTTGGTTATAGTTCTTTGCAAGGTTTTTCTCCTTACAGCACCAGCTGCCTTTTTGCCTCTGCACCAGTTCTTCCCTGTCACCAT
>NW_009932252.1:12418-13004 GCF_000696875.1 Nestor notabilis | reverse complement strand
CCCTGCGCCCATCCCGGCCCCAGTGTAGGAAAGACCAGCTGCTGCAGCATTGCCACCAGACAGGATTATATGGACAGTGAGGGAAAAAATGCCAGGAAACTTCAACACCTCTGGAAAGTCTGGTCTTGAGCATCCCAGGCACATGTTCCTCTTCTCCTGTCTATTTGCCCTGGTGAAAGGCTCAGTTATACCTTCCAGCTCTGTCCTGGGCTGGGGAGCAGAAAATCTCCAAAGGCAAAAACATTCTTTTCCGAAGTCAACTACTTTTAAAAATACAGAATATTTGTGGGGAAGAAAACAAAACAAACAAAAAAGAAAAGTCTTGTGCAGACTGCTGAATTGCACAGTGCCACAGGGAAAAGCCTAGGAACATGCTTCCTCAAGACCACGGCACCCAGAGCCATGGCCACTGCACCAGACAGACTGGACGAAGATGCAGGTCTAGAGTACCAGGATAAAAACCCAACCAGGAAGCCCGGAAATGAGACTTTGCCAGTGTTCCTCCTGGCTTTAATTAAGCTCATTGTCATTTTGGTCAACTCCTGCTCTCCTTCCCTGTCTCTCTCTCTGTCTTTCTGCCCTGAAA
>NW_009932252.1:0-12387 GCF_000696875.1 Nestor notabilis | reverse complement strand
AGGCTGTTCCCAGCTCTCAGCTCAAATTTTAATTAAACTCATTCAGTGGCTTTGAATGACTAATGACCTCTTATCACACATTGTGCTACAAATAACAGGCGAATGACCTTCCCTCCCACTCGTCATTAATACAGCATTATTTTTTTATACCGTCTGCCCTGTCAAGACCCCTTTTGCTTTAAAATAACATTAGAATAGAAAAACTCCTTGAAATACATCATAGTTAGGTGCAAAGGGCACAAAGAGGCTAATGGATGAAGAAGCACCTTTACAATCACACCTTGAAAAATCTGGCTATGAATGGGTGTAACTTATAATCCAATTTTCAGTGAATTAAAAGCAAGTCCTGTTGCACTTCTAATATCAAGGCCTGCCTGATGGGTATTTCTGTCACCATTGAACAGCAAGATTTGGATGCCGACTGGGCGAGTGTGACTCAGGTTTGGGTATCCCTCAATCATCAAGGGATAATCAACAAGGCAGTAGGAAAGAAACATTTTTACTGGAGCTACAGAAAGGACAAGCATTTAGGATGCAAAGAAATAAGTAAAATTTCCATTTTGCCTGTATTCCTAGCTCTCTTCTTCTTTAGCTGCTGAGAGTTTTGATAAAGAAGGAAACTCTCTGTGATCACTGTCCTGAGCAGCCCCAGGCCTCACGTGAGGAAGGAAAATTGCTGACATGAGCAGAAGTTGTCGGTGGGTCTTGTTCTTTTGTCAGAAAAAAAAAAAAGAGATAGCGAGAAGTAAGAAGAAGAAAAAAAAAGAAAACAGTTTCTTTTCCCAGTGGCAGTTCTCTTTTCAGGGTGTGGGGTGGGGGTGGCACCTGGCTGTGCTACCTCCGGGTAAGTTGCTCCTCTGAGCTTTTCTGCAGTGCTTTGGTTGCTTGGAGCAATAGAGTTTTGTCTTCTTTCTGTGCTTCTTCACATCCACTGGTGCCGGAGACTAATGTTTTATGAAGTTTCAGTGAGTGTCTGAGGCGCTAGCTGGGAGCATAGCAGAGTCTGCCAGGCTCCCATCACTGCACTGGCTGATCTGGCATGTTGTTTCCCTGGGAAAGTCTGTTACACAGGTTTCCAAATCCACGGGAGCATGGTGAGCTCCTTACCACAAATTTGTGGTGCTATGATGATAAGAATTGAAAATAAACTTGTAGGAGAAGAAGTTGTTGAAGAATTCTGGGGTTTGTCTTATTAAAGTTCTCTTATAAACAAACAAACAAACCAAAACCAAAAAAGGTGACTTCTTAGCATAAATCCTCTCCTATAAATGACACCAGCAACTACTTTCACAAAAGCAAAAAAGTCTTAATCTAGGAAGGTCTTAAGATTATTCTTGATGTATGTTTGTGAAATCTGCTCTTAAAACTCAAAGACTTCCAGCTCTCCATAGATACCCTGGCCTAATGTGTCATTACCTTCACAGTTAGAAAGGCTATATTTTTCCCCAAATGCCTGCTACTAAACTCTGTCACTAAACATTAAGCTCCTTCCTTTTTGTTCTCCCCTTGGTAGCTATGGAGAGCAATTGACTGCTGCCCTCTTCATAATAACCTTTTGCATATTTGAAGACTATAATCAAGTTCCTAATTTCTCTTCTCTAGAAGAGAAATTTCTCTTCTCTAGAAGAGAAATTTGGGAAGTATCACAGCTATTGTTTGCCCATATTCATTATGTGAGGCTTCCCATTCCCAGCTAGTGGGAAGTATCATGCTCACCCGGCCTGAAATGTATGGGAGCCCATGGTGCCTGTGGGGTGTAGGCAAAGCAGAATCCCATCAATGCCAAGGGAAACAACAAGCAGAGCCCTGAGCCTGCTGCACCTCTGCTGGCACCCCCGGCAGCAGGTGTTCTGGAGCAGGCAATGATGGTCACTATACACAAGGGAAATGCCTCCATGTTGCCCACTGGCTGCACACTGCCCTGAAAGTCAGGGCTTGATGACTCTCATCAAGCACAAACATATATCTCTTACAGTTTTTAAGGAGCCATCATTCCCTGCCTCTGTGCAGGAACTGCTCTCGCTGTGACATCTGCCTCTTTGGAAACCAAGTAAAACTGATCAGGAGCACAAAGTGCTGAGTTTTCCAGCCCAGCTGAGCCTCTAGAGGAAGAGGTTCCCTTAATTGCTTGAAATCCATCACCTCTCTCTGACGGTGGTGTCACCTTGCTCTTAAAAAAGAAAAAGGAAAAAAGAGGCACATCTGATTTCCCTTCTTCCCTGAGCCTTTCAGTGTCTTGTCGGCTCACCGCAGCCCCAGAAGCAGCCTTAGTGCTGGCTCTTCAGGCAGTAGAAAAAGCTCTGGGGCTCCTATGACCAAGTTTCACTTGCACCAACACTTTCTAAATCCTTTAATGCTGTCATTATGCAGGAGATGCAACGTAGGGCAACATCCCAGGGTGTGGCGCAAGGTATGCAGGGCTAACTGATGAAGTGAAGACTAGACTTTTCATAGAGTCATGGAATGGTTTGGGGCAGAAGTGACATTAAAGATCATCTAGTTCCAACCCTCCTGTCACAAACAGGGGCACCTTCCACTACACCAGGTTGCTCAGAGCCCCGTCCAACCTAGCCTTGAACACTACCAGGGATGGGACATCCACAACATCCATTTGGGCAATTAGGAACTTCGTATCATACAGAGACTAATGCAGTCATCTCTGTGCTGCCCTGCCGGGAGCAGCCTGCCGTTCAGCATTGTAGCATCCCCACCTTGTGGTGCGACGCCAGACTGCCTTCATGATGCCCAGCCTTGCCAACCCGTGTCCCCCAGACCTCCAGGGACACTTGGCCATCAGCCTTCAGCCTCAAACCCTGACTAGACTGCAAACACATACATAAGCATGTGCTCTCCCTCTTCTTCTAGGCAGGCTCTAAAAGGTATGAAAAAATTCCTGGATAAACAAGGAAAGGTTTTTTGGGGTTGGGTTTTGTTTTGGTTTTTTTTCCCAAATGGTGTAGCTTAAAGTCTTTCCTTCTGGAAAGATGAAACTTGTGGTTCTGATCCATAAATATGTACTATGAAAATTCAAAATATCCCTAGAGATTTCCCAAAAGTATTACACATCTGGCCAGTACCACCTTCTTTGCCAGAAAGGGTCTCAGAAGTGATCTGTGAGCTTCACTGAAAGCATATTTTGAAAACAAAAAAGACATAGCCATTTGTGATTCCTCAGTTAGTGCTGTGCGTAGTCATTGGTCTTCAGAAAAAAACAGATATTTCTAAACGTCACTGATTACCGATCAGCTGAGTGAAATAATCCATCATCTGTAATGAAGTCATGCATCTTCTTTTAGGGGTAACAATTCAGAGTAAACCAGACATTTTTCTCAAAGACTTGGATGTTCTTCAGCCTCTGAGAGCGTATGCAGAAGGATAACTTGAGAACGATCTGTCTCCTCCCATATCTGACGCTGCAAGCTCTCAGCATGGCACAGCAGCAGAGACGGAAACCTGGAACTTTCCTGCCCTATGTGAGGATGAAGCAGCTTCAGTCCTTGTTCTTTGAGGGAAGGTGGCAGAATACTGCATCTTGAAAAAAAAAACCTGTCACTGGCTGTGACAGGTCCAGGCAGATGCCTGGTACCCAAGGGCTGAGTTTTCTCCAGTGCTTTTCAGCACTCTTTGGATAACAACAATGATTTATAAAAACTTAAAGCCATCAGTGACTTTGACTGGCCCAGAGCCCCTTTCTTATGCTGCTTCTTTGTGTATCAAGGAATGAAGTCTATTTAAATTGACTCGATGGAGGAGCTGATGGTTAGAAGGAGCAAGAGGCAACCTCCTCGCAGCTGCTTCCTTCTGTGCAAAGAGATGATGATCTGCAGGATCTCTCTTAAAAAAGCTTTTCACTGGGCACGCTAACTTTGCAACCTGCTGATGAGCTAATGTCAAACAGAGCTCTGGAAAATGCAGGGAGCGAGAACAGCAAAGCAGTCCAGGACTGTGGGGTGGATAAATCATGGGCACGCTGGCCAGGAGAGGAGTTGCAAGGCTGAAGAGCCATAAAGGCTGAGCTTGCTCCCTACGCCTCTTGCTGGGTTGCTCCGTAGCTAGCTGACAGAGCTCTGTCTTACAAGCTCAGTCTTCAAAGCATTCCTCTCTTTACTGTTGAACACACCAAATGTCTCCCACAGCTGTTTAGTTGGTTTGCAAGCCTTGTTAAGTGCCAGGTTTATCATAGCTTTCCCAAGGAATGCGTTCTCCCAACAAGTAGCTGAAAGATATTATCTGGTTCAGGCAGATGAGGACTTCAGGCTCCTTAGATCAGCAAAGGCTTGTTGGAGACTAACTGGGAGTGTACAATTAGTTTATTCATCCAGATGAATGCTGGGCACCTTGATATGTTTAATTGAACTTGATTTTCCTTTGGGCTATGTTCTGCTGGAAAGAGAAGTGTGAGGAGAGATTCTCAGCATCACCATAATCACGGTGGTGGAAAAGCACCAAGTATCACTCGGGAAGCCATTCAGGTAGTCATAGCCTTTCAGACATGAGGCCTTTAATCAGTATGTTTATACATCACCATAAGGAAACATCATCACCTAAGGCTTGCCCACCTCCAGCTGGCAGAGCCCCCTGTGCAGACAGATCTAACGTTATCTGCATTTTCTCTGTAGTGTAAGCCAGAAAAATATCCCTTCAGTGGCCATGGCTGCGTCCATACCAGGACTTGTTTTCCTGTGGAGCAATATCAAACCATGCCCACCCTTGTGGTGCGGGGCGAGCGGTCTGCAGCGTGGTCTGGTAGTCATACCCAAATGCAGCCTGCTTCCCTGTGGATTAAACCTCACCCAAGCTACTGGCTATTAAAGTTTCCTCAGAAGCAACTCTAAGCTTTTCTTTGAAGTTCACTTTAAACATCTCTCAAATCCATAATGGGTATCGTGAAGGTGAGATACATAATGGCCACAATAACCTTATAAAGCACACAGAGAGACAGCCAAAGTTCTTGAGCACTGCGGAGCAGTGAACCACTGAGTAAATGGGTTTAAGAGCCTACCTCTCTCATCTGCTTATTCAGCTGATTGATGCGACCATAAGCTCCTCATCTGCAAGCTCTCTGGGCTCTTCCTAAGCTGGGTTTGTCCATGACACACAGTTAATAATATTAATTATTGTCTCTCTTGTCTCTGGAGAGAACAGCGCTCTCTAAGTGAGCGAAGGAGACCCCCTCCAGTCATCGGCTGCATCCAGGGCACAGCACAGAAGCAGACTAAAACAGAGCAGGTGAAATATTGGGAAGAAGCATGCCAAGCTGGGGTTTCCCTCCCTGTTAGCAGCAGGCTTGCAGTCAAGTGCTGTGTGCCCTTGGATGGAGGATACAGGACACAAAATAAGCAGTGATTTAAAATCTTTTACAGGAGGATGATAAAATTACAGTATGTTACGATATGAAGGCATGGAAAAGAAGAACATTTATCTATGAAATTCTACAAAACAGATCTTGAGACAATAAGTCAACTCTGCTTTGAAAATGAGTGAAGTTAGATCACTGATGAAAGTGATAATACAAAGCTCAAATTGTATAGCACACCCATGTTTTCAGTTCTGTCGTAATGTTTCAAATGTGAAATCCAGGATCAGAGATACAGATTTGCATAAAATGAAACAAATATTTTTCAAAAGATAGCCTGAAGAACTGAGTGGCAATCCAAACTAAGACCATACTGAACACGTGGAAAAAGAAAGAATTCAGCTAAAAGGAGAAAGTGTGGGAGTGCAAGGGGCAGGGACACACACTCCATTTCCAGCAAAGCAAAAAGGAAAAAAAAAAGTTTAAAAATATATTCTCTGATCATGCTTTTTCTCTTTTGAGCTGCCTTTGACATGAATATTGCTGGACGTCAAACTGACACCACCAGTTCAGGTATCTCGTGCTTCCCTTGGGAAGCTGCTGTTTCAATGGCAGTGTGAGGTTGGACATCACCCCTGACCAACCCTGCCCCAGGGATGGACACCTTCCTGAAAGAGTGGTTGAGAAGCTGAAGGCATTTTGGCTTGCCCTGGGATGGCATTACAGGCACCGAACGTTTCCTATGGGGTTAAAAATTATTTTTCTTCCTTGGTATTTGTTGGTTTTAAGTCCCAGCTTGGACCACCTTAAATGAAAGAGGGTTGCTGTGGGATTTTTTTAATGTATCAGTCAAAATAAGAGGAATTGAACCAGCTGCAATAACTATTGCATTTTTCACTTGATCCTAAACTTAGCTATGGTTATAGAAAAATTTAGCCATTCTTTCAGTGGTCCTACCAAGCAATATTCTTGGCATAAAGGTGAACTATGTTCAGAGTCAACTCTGCTGGTAATCTCCCACTCAGCTTCTCTCTCTGAAGGCCATGGACCAAATTCTTCCTTGATGTAAGAGTTAGAAAAAGAATCAGTTTTATATGATGAGTCAAAAATTTATGCAGCATCAGCCTGGGTTGACAGTTTCATTTCAACAAAACCAGATTATTTTGGGTATCTATTAAACTAGACCAACTGGTTTTCCCATTCCCATGTATATACACACATACCAAACAATAATCTCCTTAACAACCCAAAGATGAATTCCTTAGGTTATGAATCTGCCAGAAAGCACATAATTTTCCCCATCAAGGAATGTTGCTTGGCACATCTTTAATATATCACTTACACAGCTCTCAATCAACCTAAATGATTCATCTAGCAACATCTCTTAGGCAAGGCTTTACATGATTGAATGGTTTATCTTCACTGAAAAAGCACACGCCATTCAGTCCCACGTATCAACTATAAAAGTTATTAATAACTAGGAATTACTTAGATAAGAGCCATGAGGCCAGCTTTAGCTTGGGTGACTGCAGCTGGCTGGATTTGAGCTCCATCAGTAAAAATGAGCCAGAATTTGCCCCTGTGAGAACAGATCAGAGGCTCGCAGGCTCAACACCAACCCATGCATCATATTTTATGTTGTGTTTTACAGTTTATCAGCCTTCAGATTAAGATTTATTGATGTTGCCTTGCTGTTTAGCGGTCATAACTCATGACGTGCTCATTGTATTACAGTGCTGCTGTTGCACTGATGCCTGTGACAAAGATGCTGGATCTCGCTGCGGACATCGTACCGAAAGACAGCCCCATGCAGGAAAGCTGCCCCAAGCAGCAACACTGGGACACCAGGTTATCTGTGTCTTTGCTAGCTGCTCATCCTTTCTATGTGGTTCCTCGCATCAATAAGAAGCCAGGAAACAGATCTCTTCATCCACCACTGTGATCAGGTCCATAGCTGCCACTACCAAGACCATGTTATGGTCTTGAACACCTCTTGGACGGAGACACTGATGATTAGCTTGAGGAGGGTACACAGCAAGCTGTCTGAGCCAGCACAGGCAACACATTGTCCGGGACACCTGGGAACTCATTTTTCATCCCTGATATCTTCTCTCCTCCACGGCTGGATGAATTACATAAGGTTACTTGGACCCCAGACAGGCGAAGTGGGGTTACAGTGCCATGTGATCTCAGCTACATTTCCCAGCCCAGCATCCTGATATTGTGCACAGACATGGTAACTTGGCTCCTTTCCTGCTTGAAAACATTTGTTTGGATGTTCTGAGACTTTCCCGAAGTTGTGGACCCCCGCCATGGGGTGTTACATGGCTTTAGATAAGAAATCTCCATAAAACTGTAAGCAATGTGTCTTCTGCAGTAAATCTCTCTTCTTAGGCAAGAGTAAAGCAGTCACATTACGTTTCCTTACATTGCAGCCCACCTGTTGCAAGGAAAGTGCCAAGAAAATTATACACCAGTGGGAAAGTATAGATTTCATGGATGGCTTGGACCCAGCAAGTGTCTGTGTGGCTATGGAGTACACATTTAACATCACCCCCCATCTGTGAAGCTTTCTTTGCACAATCAGAAGGGAATCCCTGGCTGGAATCATGGATACAAGCGATCTGCCAGCTCAGACACCATAGTTGGAGCTGCTATCTCCTCATCAAAAGGAAGGAAAATTAACTGGGTGTTGGACAGACAGCTCCTGCATTGCATGGCACTGTGGCAATCCTTGGGATGCCTTGAGGCTTTATGAACAGCCTTCATTTCCCTGCCTGAACCCAGCAGCTCTCTCCTGCACTGAGTGGTCATGAGTGAGGAGCTGGCTGGCAGTGCTGAGTGTGCTCTGGGGTGCAGGGTTGCCTGTGCTTGCTGGTACAAGCCATCCTGGTAGGTAAAATGATGGGCTTGCTGTCTAAGCAAGAGGTTTACAAGAAAAGATCTGTTGACACCGAGTGGTTTAAATGCTCTTTCTTTATCTCCTGAATAACTACCACTAATTCATTACTTCTGAAAAGATTTTAAAAGCCTAGCAGTTCCCTGTTCTCTGCAGTGAGGGAGCTCTGTGATTTTGCACCACCACCTGTATTGCCAGCATAGAAGTGCATGGGACCTTCATGGTCCTGCTATTTGCTTCCTACCATCCACTTTACAAAAACAATCATCTTTCACACCCCAGTGGGGATTCATCCTTCTTACTTCAGCTGAGAAGTTGCTCCTGCAAGTCTCTGCTGCAAAGGCTGGAGATGTCCCTCCTGCCTGCAGCACACAGGGATGCAGCTTCTGTCCCTGAACCAACACTGCCTTTTCCCTGCTTCTCACAAAAGTACTTTTGCTTTATATTTCTCTGCCTTTGGAGCACTGTCATCGAAGGAGCTAATGAAAAAAACCCTGCTGTGTTGCATTAGGTGCTGAGGCAGTAGTGCTGGGTGTTGTGTAGGGAGCAAACACTGACCTCCTGCAGTAACACCAGCCCGGGAGGGATCACACCAGCGACACTTCTGCAGAGGTTTTCTCTCCTGCTGGACTGATGCTTACACCCATTCCCTAACCTGAGCTGTATGTGAGAGGGGAATCCTACAAACCTGAAAATACACATCGAGTGGTAAAGATAGATAGATAGATAGATAATTTAATTTAATTCGGCGTGCAAAGAGCAAGCAACATGTGGAGCAGCTTGGCTATCCAACACAGTGGGAGGAGCAGCGTGCTGGGGTGTGGAGCAGCTCAGCTGTGATAGCTGGCGAAAGCCACAAGATGTCTCTGGAAACCAGCATTTGGACTAAAAAGGCATTAATAATCCCGGGAAAGGGGCAGGGCTGTTTCCATCCGTAGCGGGCGCTGAGCCCCAGCGATGTGCGCTCCGGCGAGCCTGGGCTTGGAGCGCAGGGGCTGGGACAGCCCCACTCGCTGAAGCCCCCTCTCCATCACCGTTTACTCCAGGTGAGAATTTGGCCTGTGGGGTGGTACCAATGGTGTTTCCTCAGTGCACAGATGAGAACTGTGGATCAGTAACTCACAGTAGGGTTAACAGCTGTATTGACTTCTGAAGTCACGGGACAAACAGCAAAGAGTGCACAATGAAAACCAGGTTAAAGAATAATCACAGTGCAGCGGGAAATAGTAAATACAGGAGAAGCCCTCTGTGGAAGCCCTTTTGCCATGTTCCCTGCATACCAGAGTGCTGTCAGCCCAGATTTGGATCCCCTGGGGTCCATGGGCACCGTGGGGTGCAGCACAGCAGTGCCTGCAGTGGGCCGGAGCACAGAGAAGTGATGGATAATCACTTCTCCCTTAGGGTCCTGCTCCTGCTGCAGGTCACTCCTGAGAGAACGAAAGGAGGTATTTTCAGGTTCTAAAATGTTCCCTGTAGGCAGCATAGGCTTGGGTTTACAACCTCCAAACCTGCTAATTCCTATAGGTTTCATTACCTACACCATCACCCCCAGGGATTGATGAGTACAGAAAAATCCTGCTGCGGCACACCCACAGACAGACTTTATGGGAATGAACTGTCTGTCCCTGACACAGGGAAAAATCCTGCTTAACATGACTCAGAGCTCAGCAGAATGCCTGCAGGTCCTGATCCTGCATCCATGTCAGTCACTTGGGGAACTCCTCTCCATTTCACCAGCTCCTTTTGGCTTCCTAGTAAACAACTAGAGAATTGCAGGGTGGAAAAGGCCCATATAAGTGTAAAGTTGTTATTAAGAAATCGGCAAAGCACAGTAACTAGTGACTCACAAAGTTTAATGTGAGAAAACAAAGCTATCCTTCAATGAACCACATAGAGAGACAGCAATTACTGTAAACTGGAAAACCTCTTTAAAATCCAACTAAAAATATGTGGCAAATAAAATCCATTGCCCACTAGGCTCAGTGATTCCAAGTATCGTTTGTTTTAGGATTTGTTTTCCTTTTGACAAATCATAAGACAGTCATTTAAGTTAATAATAAGCAGGATATGGGTATAATGGGATTTTTAATGAGCTGTTTCTGGTTGGGGGGTTGCCTTCACAGAAGCCCATCTACCACATTGCAAATGCCAGTGTTTAGCACTAAGGCAATGTGGTGAAAAGCCCATTAGTCTAATTCTGCTTGAACAAAAGGACCAAACTTTGTTCTTGCAGCTTGTTTAGGAAAATTCCTCCTGGACTGAGCTGTCTTTACACCACTTTACTCGAGACACATACATTGGGAAGGAGCAGGAAAAGGAGAAAAATAGATGTAGCTGGTATCCGTAGCATGGTTGGAGAAAGGATGGCTATAGCTACACAATCAGCCCAGCAAAGCCTGCCTTGCAGCAGTTGAAGGAAGTTGAGTCCTCTTCGGCCTCACAAGAACAAGTTTAAAGCCTTTTTCCCACAGAGGCCAGAAGATTTCTGCCTAGTGCAGCTCTTCACAGACTGAGGCAAGACGACGCTGAATGCCAGGGTGACCTGAGGGTGACATGTGGGTGACAGGGTCAGACCCTCTGCAGCACCCACGCAGCTCTAGCAGGGGAATCACAATGGACATGGCAGCTTCATGGCACCTGACCAACTGTGCTTCAGGCCTGTACATGAACGGCATCCTTGATGCCTGTGCCCTGAGCATCCCCGCAGCCACAGGTCTGGTGCTGGGAAAGGGAGGTAAGACTCCCCAGATTTTTTGCATACAGACTACAAACACGGGAACTTTTAAGTCACTGCTTCGTAGTGAACCAGATGGGGGGGGGGGGGGGGCATGAAACCTATATATATAAAAATGCTGGGATAGTTTTTCCTTTCATTACACAGATAGGGAGCTTAGAGTTCTTAAAATACAGCTGTGTAGTATTCAGACAATCTGAGGCTGTTACTGTGCACGATCACCAACATTTAGTGGGACATTTCTTGATGACATTTAGCTTGACCTCTACCTCATTTGTCTGAGATGACTACTCTTTTTTGTCAGAAAGTACCAATTTTGCCCTAAAACATGCAGTAACTCAGAAGGAGACCTATTCCTGGATTGCTACCCATCCAAAGAAATGCTTTCCCCAAAGGACCAAAATCCCCCAGCACATTGAATTTTCTGCATGGGGAAAAAAAAATAAAAATGCTGTGATCCTTCATTTGGGATCTGTTTCTCCCAGGGTGCCTGGGCTGAGGCCTCAGACAGCTGAGGGGTGTTGTGTATCCAGCTAGAAGAACCCACCTCAAGCCACAACCACCCCTTCCCACAGCCATGGCTTTGTGCAAAATGACAGAGAGGGTAAAACAACGAATGTGAAATCTCCTGAGTGAAAAGGAATTAGTAAAACCCCATATTCATGAAATATTGAGAGCTAATTATATGTGCATCGGAAACCTCTGGGGGAAGGGAGATGGAGGCCTTTCATTAGACAGTAACTGGAACTTTTTCATCATTTGTCTAGCTCAGGAATGTAAGGCTGCTGTCTGGAGAGGGATGTGGGATTTGGCTGCAGGGCTGGGTGTGCAGGTGAAGTGCCATGCTAGGAGTATTTCTATTGTATTCCTCCGGTGTGGCTTGGAAAAGGCTCTCAGCTGTAGCAGGTCAGTGTGGCTGGGTGCTCCCATATCTCAGCGTCCCCACAAGACCTCTTCTGTTGAGTGCACAGGGAGGACTCATTAGTCCCAAATAATTTTTGTGATCTTTCTCCCTCCCAGCCCCCAAATGGGTCCCATCCCTCACTTCAAACCTGGTTGCAGTTTCTCTTGGCGCATGCACACCCCAGTCTCCAGAAAGTTCCATTTCTTTGCTTGTGACCTGCTCTCTGTGACCTGCTCTCTGCTTTTGCAAGCGAAACAAATGTCTGGTTATAGCCACTACACCATCGATCAAATTCAAGACCAAGATCAGAACCGGTGAAGAAGAGGGAAAGTTTTTACTTGGGAGCCAGAGTTATCCACGCGAAGGAAATCCTGCCCGCTGCATGGCCAGCTTTGCCTGGCAGCCACAGAGCAAGGGACCGAAAGCGAAAATGGTGGTGGGGGGGGAAGCAGCCTGCAGTGGGTGACTGACGGTTTTCTCTCTCAAAGCTTTGCGGCAACTTTGGACCCTGACAGCATTTTGCCTCCTGCCCCTGGCAGGGAGGGCAGAGGCAG